>NW_019154093.1:78927822-78934631 GCF_002288905.1 Enhydra lutris kenyoni | reverse complement strand
AAAAGAAAAGAAAAGAAAAGAAAAGAAAAGAAAAGAAAAGAAAAGAAAAGAAAGGATTGAATGAATGAATGGCCTGAGCTAAGACCTGTTTTTGCTCTCTGCCAACCGTTCCCATCCCTTACACTTACTATTCCCTCCTCTCAGTCCCCCTGGTTCAAATGCCTGAACCACTCACTCCCTCTCCCTTCTACTTACTGCCCCCATGCCTCCAGCCATCAGTGCTTTCTCTTTGGAATGTGTACTGTTGTGTCCCACGATATGATACTTCGTTTAACACTGACCTTTAGTTTTATAAATTCAACCATGTGTTCTCAGCCCTGCTTATGGTTTTAGAATTTAATGACATATATTTTTTGTACAACTTGACTCCTAATATGTGCCATTTATTTCATTTGGCACAAAGAAACACTTGCTTGTTCCAACAGTAAGGGGAAATTGTTAGATTTGTTTAAAGAGAGTAGACTCTTCTGGACTTTGTGAACAATTTAAGGGATTTTTCAAGGATACTTTTTGGTTATAAAAAAATTTTACCTTACACTCCAATTTTATTGCATTTTAAAAATTTCACCTTATAGTTCAGTATGTATCTCCAAAAGACAAGGATTCCTTTTCAGTCATAATTGCAATGCTATCATCACACAGGGAAAGGCAAAAATTCCTTAATATTATCAAATATCTTTGACTGTCCTATAAGCTTTGTTTTTATTTTTATATATCTTTGAAAAGTGTGAGGTTTCATTTGCAATCTGAATAAAGTCCAAACCTTGTGACTGGCAAAGGTATCTCTTAAATTTCCTTTAATCTATAGGTTATATTTCTACTTCTTTTTTTTTTTTTAATTGCGCTTTTGTGTTGTTCTTGTAGAAACCACATTATTTAGATTGTTATCTCCAGGATTTTGCTGACTGCACCTTCATGATGTTCTTTAACATGGTTTATTGTCCCCTGTATATCCTTTGAATTGTTTGTTAGATCTAGAGGCTTAATGAGATTCAGATTTGATTTTTTTTTCTTCCCAAAACTGTCGCATAGGAAGTATTGTATATTTCCATCAAGAGGGACAAAATGCCTGGGTGTCTCCTTTTTATGATGTTAGTAGCCACTGGTGTTGTTGCCTAGACCCATTATTTCATTAGGTTTTATGAACTAGTGAAATTCAAGTCCTAAAGGTAATACCTGAAGAAGGCAAACTTTCTCTGACCTATTTATTTGCTCTAAGCTATGGGGTTTTGTTTGTTTTTAAATCAAGAATAAATACTTGATTGCTTTAGTTCTCAATTGTTCAGTGGCTCTCTAATAATTTTCAGAGGTGATAAAGGAAAAAATTAAAAATATTCTTCTGAACCCATGGATTTCAACATATTCAATGCATTTCATTCTATTGTTGTTGGTTATTAACCTTATTGACGTTCACACTCTTCCCTCTTTACCCAAAGACAGACTATGTAATTGGCTTCCAAGCCCTTTGGCATGACCCCCGTAGTTTCTGGTAGCAATTTTTAATTTCGGTATGACAAGATGTTTATACTCAGCTTATGTATCTACTGCCCCAGACCTGGAATCAGCAATTTCTCCAAGAAGCCCTGCTTCCTTTTAGTTGAAAATAGGGTTTATAAGAAGTAATTTAGGCCCTAAGGGTACTCAGTGTATTGTACTGCTTGTGCTGCTAGGTCTTTTTGGTGAGCTAGAAACATCACGGCTTTATAGAGAAATTTCCAGTTCAAATTCAGGACTACAGGGTTTTCACCTACCCTCATGGCTCTTATTTCTGTGTTTCCTTTCTCCCACACCAAAAATCTTGTTTCCAGTGACTCCACATTATTATTAATTTGCTTTATCCCACAATATACAGTCTTAAAATAACAATAATAATACTACCGTAATAGATTAGTGAAAATAGGTTAAGACATTTTTAAGGTTTTGTTGTTGTTTGTCTTCGATTATATACTCTTGAGGACCTACAGTCAAATTACTATGCTTTAAAGTCGCTTGCAATCAACTAGATGTGTCATTAGATTTATTTGCTTCATTTTACTTCTGTTTTTAGAGATTGCCTCTGAAATCTTAATTTTGGCTTATAATTACAATCTTAAATTTGGCTTACAAATTATAATTTTGGCTTATAAAATTAGCTTATAATTATAAAATATTTACATGGTTTCAAAGTCAAGTTTATATGGGAAAATAAATTCAACAAAATCTATCTTCTCTCCCTCTTCTTTATTTCTTTCCTCCCAACAACCTAAACTTAAAAATTGTATGACTTCTCCCAATTTTAAAATATAAACATCTATGTATATGTATACACGTGTGCAGGTATGTGTGTATATCCTCCACCATTCCTGGAAAAAAGTGGAACATTATACACACTATCAGTATATCCTGGAGACCACATCGCTGGAGGATACATTCCTTTATACAGATGCACAGGACTCTATTTACAGACACGGCATAGTTTATTTAACCCGTCCCCTTGTGATGGATATTTAGGTTGTTTCCGTCTTTTGCTATCCCTCATAGTGCTCCAATAAATTGCTTTGTGCATATATATTTTCATAGTTTTACAGGTGTATCTTTGGAAAGATTCCTAGAAGTAAATTGCACAGATGATGTGCAAATGCATAAACAATTTTGCCGATCTTGTCACGTGCCCCTCCATAGGGTTTAACCTTTTGTATCTCCACCACCAAGTTTTGAGGATGCCTATTTCCCCAGAGATGTACAAAAGACTTTGTTCTCAAACTTGAAATTCTGCCAGTCTGATAGATGAGAAATGATATCCCAGTGTGGTTTCTTTTTCACTTTGTTTATCATGGGTAGGGCTAGACATTTTTCATAACACGTAAGAGCTATTTCCACCTTTTTTGGTCAACAGTTTATATCTCTAGCCCATTTTTCCCCCATAGGATTGGCTTTTTACTTCTCTATTTCTATAGATTTTTAAATAGATTATGAGTATTAGCCATTAGTCTGTGCTTTAAGTTACAAGTATTTTCCTAGTTTATCTTGTCTTTCACTTTACTTATGATGTATTTTTCCTTTAGACTTTTCCTTTTTTCCTTTAGACTTTTAAAAAGTCCTTTAGACTTTTTTTTTTTTTAAGATTTTATTTATCTATTTGTCAGGGACAGAGGGAGAGAGAGCGAGCAAGCACAGGCAGACAGAGAGGCAGGCAGAGGCAGAGGGAGAAGCAGGTTCCCTGCCGAGCAAGGAGCCCGATGTGGGACTCGATCCCAGGACACTGGGATCATGACCTGAGCCAAAGGCAACCGCTTAACCAACTGAGCCACCCAGGCGTCCCTCCATTTAGACTTTTAAAAATTATGTAATCACATTTATCAATCTTTTCCCTTAACATATTTGAAGTTTCACTAGTTTCAGATTATAGAGAAGTTCAACTTTTTTTTTTTTTCCTTTGGTATTTCTATTTCTATGATCTGTTTGGAATTTATCCTGGTGTACAGTGTTAGGGATGTTTCCAATTTTTTTTATATGATTATCTGATTATCCTAATACTACTTTTTAAAAATTGATCATCTCTCTGCTGATTTGAGATGCTGCCTTTATCATATGTTAAACATCCATATGCTGTTGGATCTATTTTTTGAAATTTTTCTTTGGATCTCTTGGTTTGTCGATTCATTCCTTAGCACAAATCCATTTGAATTATAAAGCTGTATAGTATGTTTTAGTGTCCAGTATGGCAAGCACAACTCAATACTCTTCTTTCTCAGGCTTATCCTATCTATTCATGCTTATTTGTTCTTTTAACTGAACTTTATAACCACATTGGTTTGGTCTAGAAATAACCTAATGGCATTTTCTTGGGATTGCATTACATATATAAATTAACTTAGAACTGACATTTTTATAATTCTGAGCCTTTTTATCCAAGAATGTGATTTCTTCCATATCTCCCATTTCTTCAGATCTATTTCTGTATCATCCAGGAGAGTTTTACAGCTTTTTCTCTGGTTTTGGACATTTCTTCTTAATTTTATGTGTAAGTATTTCATTTTGTTATTTGATGTCACAAATGGGGTCTCCTCTTCCATTAAGCTTCTAATTGGTTTTTATTTACATATATAGGGAGAGACTATTGATTTTATGTAAATTTTATAATTTGCTATATTATGAAATTGTTATTTTAATAGCTTTTCTATTGATTCTTGTATGTTTTCCAGGTACATAATCTAATTATTATGTCTCTCGTTGCTTTCTCTTGTTTAATTACATTGATTAAAATCTCCAGTGCAATATTAGCCAGGAACTAAAAACCTAACACCAATCTAGGGAATGACTACACTAAATCATAAACAAATTGCCTCTAAGAAGTGATTAAAAAGTTAAGCTATGGTTTCAGATTAGAAGACATTACTAACTATAGTTACCAACTACAGTTAATAAAGTTGTGACTTCCGATGGAACTAGGTACCTCTTTGTGGCATCTGGGAATATGCCTCCACTAGAACTCCAAAAGATAAGAGGATCTTAAAGCTTATGGGATCCTTTCTGAATTAAGCCTCCAGGGTCTCTTGGGAGCTCACTAGAGAAAGTATAAAGTCCATCCCATGAATAAATGAACCAATCTTTCCACTCCTCTAACCATTTATAACATAGATTTCAAAAGTTCTGTCTTACAGTAACATTCTACTCATTTGAACTCATAGAAAAAAAATCAGCCTAAAGTAACAGAGAACTTGTCACATATTTAATGTTGTTTGTCTGGATTAGAGGGGGGTGATGTAATTCTGATGTCAGGTGTGGTTCTAACTTCAGTGGCACATGGTACTCCAGTCAGAAGGGTCTTTACCCAGTTGCTAGGTCATAGTCAGGGGCTTAAACACGTGTCATCATCTTCTTGGGAAATTAGGACCAGCCCTCATATTTCGGTTCTTAGTCTGCATGTATTAGACAGCCTGGGTTAGTGGTTAAGAGAACAGACCCTGAATAGATCTATGCTCAAACACTAGTTTCCATACTTATTATCTATGTGGTCTTCAGCAAGTTATTTAACATCTGTTTGCCTTGCGTTGTTAGCGAAATGGGGCTGTTTCCTACCTCCTGGGGTTATTATAAAGATTAAATGAGCCAGTGTATACAAAGTGTTCCTTTCTATTATTAAACTAACAGAAAATGCCGAATAAACAATATATCAGTGCTACTGCAGTCTTAGCCATGAAGATTAAACTGTCAAACAAGAACATCTCTGAGCTGCTATCAACATCAGAATGTTTAAAAGTATTATAAAGAAGAATCATGTTGGCCATTTCCTATTGCAAAGTAGGTGGGAATAATTGGTTTTTCCTTAGGATTCCAATCAGAAAGTTACTTTCTCCCCTCATTATTACTGAGTGCCCCCAAAACATAGCTTTTCCTCTCCAGCACCCCCTCTGGTGTAAGTCCCGAGAACCTAATCCTGGGTTGGCTTTGGGAAGTTAGACTGGTAGAGGGGCTGATGTCTGAGCTTGGGATAAGAATTCAGCTAGAAAACAATGGTCCCTTTGAAACATCAAGACCAGTGTTGCAGGCAGTGGCAAAGCTGGAGCCAAGAGCCAGCCACTGGCCACCAACTGAAAGAGGTGAGCAAATTTGGAGTTGACACCCAACAAGGTCACTGAGGCAACAATGAGAAAGACTCTCTGCTTAGCAAGGTGCTGCTAAGGGCACCAGGAGGTTTTGCACAGATAAGCTGAGCAGAATGCTCACATCAAAGCAGAGAGGTAACTGGCCGTCCTAGGCACAGGCCACCAAACACTGAAGTCATTCTTGGGCTTATTATTTAGGAGTCATAAGTGACTTGCAAAAATGAAAAGAGCGAACTTCTTTAGCTATGTCAGTTTACATAAAGTCAAAATCCTGTAATACATCAGATATTCCATATCACTCATAGTGGTTTTGTTTCTTTGACCAGACATTAAGTGATACATAATTTGGTCCTGGAAGTGGGTGCTGTGGTAAAAAACAAAAACAAAAACAAAAACAAACAAAACCCTAAACATGTGGCATAAGTTGTAGGATAATTGAAAAACTAAAAAAAATTACAGAAAACAACTGTTTTCAGACATTGGACAGTAGGCAGCATAAGAGTGCTGATAAAAAGGAAACAAATGAAGTAAGGCCTACCAATGCCTAAGCTTTCTGTCCAGGGTAACTCCAAGATGTGGTGGCACAGGTAGAGGTAACCAAAAAAGAGTCCACCATTTTTGCTTTGTTGAAAAGACAAACATCAGAGCTCCAGGAAACAGAGGCAGCTAGAATTTCAAGGGTAGAATATCTAAGAGAAGGGAGTGACACCAAAAAAAGAGCTCCAGAAATCTGCAGAGGGACTGGATACCCATCTGTACACATGTAGAGGAAATCTAATGAGGCCAAGCAGGAGTAACATCAGAGAAAAAGACAATCACAGGGAGTTACAAGACAAACAATTTCAAGAGCTTGCACAGAGCCAGGAACTGTTTAAATTCTTTTTGGACAAAATAGAGAAATCTTGGTGTATAATACACAGGACATAAACTACAGATTCCCAAAAGGCCAAACCTTAGAATTAGGGACGAATTAGTCCTAGAATGATGACAACTTTAGTCTGCTTTAAAGAGTTTTTTGTTTTGTTTTGTTTTTTAAAAACTACAAGAAATGGGGCACCTGGGTGGCTCAGTCAGTTAAGTGTCTGCCTTCAGCTCAGGTCACGATCACAGGGTCCTGGGATTGAGCCCCTCATCAGGTTCCCCACTCAGCAGAAGGCCTGCTTCTCCCTCTGCCACTCCCCCTGCTTGTGCTTTCTCTCTCTCTTTCTTCTTCTCTGTTAA
>NW_019154093.1:78700677-78927812 GCF_002288905.1 Enhydra lutris kenyoni | reverse complement strand
ATAAATAAACTCTTTTAAAAAATAAGAAAAATTAAACCTACAAGAAGATCAAACTAACTAATGTGATAAATAAACTCTTTTAAAAAATAAGAAAAATTAAACCTACAAGAAGATCAAACTAACTAATGTGTGATACCTAATTGCCCACCAATAACAGTTTGATACTCTTTAAAGTAATACAACAAAATAGAGCACTCAAGATAAAATTCACAACATGTGGCATTCACTGTAATACTGCTAACATACAAAAACAAAAACAAAAACAAAATTAAGTGACCCATAACTGGGGCCAAAGTTAGACAATACAAAGAGAACAAGAAAATACAGTGTTGATGAAATTAGCAGGAATGAATATCAAAACATTATATCAAGACATCACATATTATAAATATCCTGCTTGCTATGGACTAAATTGTGTCACCTCCAAATATTCATATGTTAAAGCCCTAACCCTCAATGTAACTTATTTGAAAATAGAGTCTACAGGGAGGTAATTAAGATTAAATGAGGTCGTAAGGGTAGTGTTCTAATACAATAGGATTAGTATTTTATAAGAAGAGACACTACAGAGGAAAGAAAGTACCTTATAAGATAACACTTATGTGAAACTTTGAATTTGTTTAACTTCTCTCTCTCTCTCTCTTCCTCTAACCTGTCTCTCTGTCTTTGTCTCTCTCTCTCCCTCATCTTTGTGAGGACACAGTGAGATCCGGGTTGATCTATTTTTTTTTTAATTTTTCTCCACTTTATTGTAAAAATACAGCCTGTGACACACAAAATGTGTGTTAATCAATTGTTATCAGTAAGGCTCCCAGTCAGCAGGCAGCTCTTAGTAGGTAAGTTCTTGGGCCGCCAGAAGTTATCTGTGGCTTTGCATCCGCGCTGCAGTCAGTGCTCCCCACTCCCATGTGCCCAAGGGTCAACCGCAGCAGAGTACGGCACTCGGCCTGGCGGGCTGCAGACTGTGCGGGCGAGCTGAGGCGAGCGATGGCAGGCCAGGGCTGGGAGACTGCTCAAGAGAAGGAGGCCTTTCATGTTTGCAGTATATGCACTGCTACTCACTAAAGTGGAATACGGTTCTTCATTTCCAGGTATAATTCCTGCAGGCATGGTAGTCGCGCACAGAAAGGAGTTCTGACCAGGAGCCAACTTGACAGATAAACTTAATCTTAGATTTCCTAGCCTCCAGAACTGTGAAAATTTCCTGTTTTTTTTCTGTTTATAAATTTCTGTTGTTTAAACCATGCAATCTGAAGTATTTTTTTATGGCAGACCCAAGCAAGATAATATAATCCTTCTGCTCAAGAATCTAAAGGAAGGCATCACCATGATGAGAAAATAAAGATATTAAAATACCTAAGTGAACTTAGAAGTAAAAATACAATAACTAAAATGAAAAATATATCAGTTGACATTGAGAGAAGATGAGATACTCTAGAAGCAAACATCACTGAACTTGAAGATGTAGCAATAGAAACTATTAAAAAGGTGCAAAGAGCAAAAGATGGGGAAAATAATAAGCAGAGTCTCAGTGACCAGTAGATAATATTAAATTGTCTAACATAAGTATAAATGGAGTCCCAGAAGAAGAAAATGAGTTAATAGAAAGAATATTTAAAGAAATTGTAGCCAACATTTTTCCCAGCTCGATGAAAGGTATAAGTTCATAGGTTCAAGAAGCTCAACAAATTCCAAGCAGAGGAAACAAAAATAAGTCACACTATGGCACCTAATAAGCAAATTGCTGAGAACCAATGATAAAGAGAAAATGCTGAAAGAAGCTGGGGGGCACAAAGACAATTATACACTAAAAAACAAATATGTGAATGATATTTCAAGTAAATAGACTTCTCATTAAAACAAATAGAACAGAAAACAATGGACTGACATCCTTAAAATATTAAAGAACAATTCAATCTAGAATTCTACAACCAGCAAAAATATCCTTCAAAAATAAAGATTTAAAAAAAAAAAACTTTAAAAAAATCTCAGAAATTTCAATGCCAGAAGATATGTATCACAATCAAGTTTTTAAAAGTTCTTCAGATAAAAGGAAAATAATAATAAAGAAATTTGAATTTGGACCAAGGAATAAAGATTACCAGAATATGCAGTACATTTTCTGATTTTAGAAATCTGTTCAAAAGATAAGATCACTTAAAACAAAATTAATCATATATTGTGGTAGTTATAACACATGGAGAAACAAGATATATAACAATGATAGTATAAAGGAAAGAGGAGGAAGGGAAGTGCATGATGCTAAGATTTTATAATACATGTGAAGAGAGACAATACTTTTTGAAGTTAGACTGTGATAGGTTACAGATATGTATTGTAAGCCCTGGAACAACCACAAAAATAATGAAACAAAGAGGTATAGTGAATAAGTCAATAATGGAAATAAACTTGAACAAATAAAAATACTTGATTAATTTTTTTTTTAAAACCAAGAAAAAAGATTAAAGGACTAGCAGGAAAAAACAGAAACTGAATAGCAAGATGGTAGACTTAAATACCTCTATATCAATGATTAAGTTGAATACTTAATGGTCTAAGCACTTCAATTAAAATGCATAGGTTGTCAGATTTGACTGAAACAAAAGCAAAATCCAACTACAGTTAATTTGAACAACACAGGTTTGAACTGCCAGAGTTCACTTACACATGGATTTTTTTTTTCAGTGAATACAGAACAGCACTGTAACTGTATTTTCTCTTCCTCATGATTTTTTAAATAACATTTTCTTTTCTCTGACTTACTTAATTGTAAGAAAACAGCATCGGATACATATAACATACAAAATATATGTTAATGGACTGTCTATGATATTGGTAAGGCTTCCAGTCAACAATTGACAATTAGTAGTTAGGTTTTTGGGAAGTCAAAAGGTAAACATGGATTTTTGATGGCTGGAGGGGGTGAAGGGGTCAGCATCCCCAACCCCTGTATTGTTCAAGGGCCCACTGTTTACAAAATACTCACTTTACATATAAAGATATTGATACATTAAAAGCAAAAGGATAGGAAAAGTTATACTATGCAAACATCAAACAAAAGAAAACTTATGTGGATATAATAATATCAAAAATTTGATTCAGAAAAGGAAACAACACCAGGTATAAAGAGGAATATTTCATAATGATAAAGGGATTAGTATATCAAGAAGACATCCTGACTGTAGCAATCATTTTCTTATATATACATATATCAAATCATCATGTTGTATACCTTAGGCATGTACAGTTTCTACTGAAAAGAACTAATCCAGAAAAGAAGAAGACACACATACTAAATATAGGTACACCTAATAATGGAGGTATAAAAAAACATGAAGTGAAACCTGACAAAACTGCAAGTAGAAATACACATCAATGATTACAGTTGGAGACAGAATATGTAGACATAAGAGCCAGTGAAGACATAGAGGACTCGAACAATATTGCCAACCAGCCAACTCAGTTGCCACTATAGACCATAATACCCAACCATAGCAAAATAAACATTATTTTCAAGTGCACATAGAACATTCACCTAGATCATATTCTGGGCCCTAAAATGGGTCTCAATAACTTCAAGAAGATTGAAATGATAAAAAGTGTATTCTTTCATTCCAGCAGAATCAAACCATAAATTAATAGAAAATTAGCTGGGAAATACCCAAATATTGGGAAATTAAACCACACAGTTAAAAATATAGCATGAGGGGCACCTGGGTGGCTCAGTCGGTTAAAGCCTCTGCCTTCAGCTCAGGTCATGATCCCAGGGTCCTGGGATCGAGTTCCGCATCGGGCTGTCTGCTCAGCAGGGAGCCTGCTTCCTCCTCTCTCTGCCTGCCTCTCTGCCTACTTGTGATCTCTGTCTGTGAAATAAATAAATAAAAATCTTTAAAAAAAAAATACAGCATGAGCCAAAAAAGAAATCACAAGGGGAATTAGAAAATATTTTGAATTGAACAAAAATGAAAACACAACACATCAAAATTAGGGGGATGCTGCTGAAATAATGCTTAGAGGGAAATTTATGGCATTAAATGATATGAAGGAATAATTCTTAAATCAATTACCTAAACTTCCACTGCAAGAAGGAAGGAAAAAAGCAAACTAAACTTGAAGTAAGCCAAAGGGAAGAAATAATAAAGATAAGTTTTAAAACCAATGTAATTAAAAATGGACAAATAATAGAGAAAAGGCTATAAAACCAAAGCTGGCTCTTTGAACACATCAATAAAATTGATAAGCCTGGGGGCGCCTGGGTGGCTCAGTGGGTTAAGGCCCTGCCTTCGGCTCAGGTCATGATCCCAGGGTCCTGGGATCAAGCCCCACATCGGGCTCTCTGCTCAGCGGGGAGCCTGCTTCCTCCTCTCCCTCTCTCTGCCTGCATCTCTGCCTCCTTGTGATCTCTGTCTGTCAAATAAAAAAAATAAAATCTTTAAAAAATAATTGATAAGCCTGTAGTCATTTAGGCTCACCAACTATCCTGGTTTGTCTGGGACTTTCCCAGTGCTAGTCCTGAAGGTTGCACATTTCAGGAACTACTTAGTCCTGGGTAAATTCCAACAGCTGTTCACTTTAGTCAGATTGATCAGGAAATAGAAAGAGGAGACACAAATTACTAATATCAAGAGTAAAAGAGAAACATCATTGTAGATCCTAAAGACATTAAAAGAAATAACAGAATATTATAAATAACTCTATGCTAATACATTTGACAGCTTAAATTGAAATGTACAAATTTCTTGAAAGAAAAAAAAAACCTACCAAGTCTTACTCAAGAGGAAGTAGATAATTTGAATTGCCCATTATCTATTAAAGAAATATTTATGGATAAAAGTCTTTCCCCAAAGAAAACTCCAGGCCCAGATAGTTTCCTGGTAAGGTATGCCAAACATTTAAGAAAGAAGAATAAAACCAATTCTATAGAAATGTTTCTAGAAAATAGAAAAAGGACTTCTTACTTTATGAGGCTATTATCATCCTAATACCAAAAGGAGATAAAGACATTATAAGAAAAAAAAAAAGACATCATAAGAGAATAGAACTATAGATCAGTATCTCTTTTGAACATAGATTTAAAGATTCTTAACAAAATTTTAGAAAACCCAATGCAGCAATACATAAAATGACTAATAAACCAAGTGAGTTTTATCCCAGGAATTCCAGTTTGATTTAGGATTTGGATATTATTAATGTAGTTCATCATACTAACAATAGAAAAAACAATAGAAATACTAACAATAGAAAATAACAATAGAAAAACCAAACAATCAGCTCAATAGATGCAGAAAAATTTTTTTGATAATATTCAACACCCATTCATTATTAGAAAAAAAAAAAAAAACCTTCTAGGAGAGTGGGAATAGAAGGGAACTTCCTTAATCTGATCAAAGGCCTATAGGAAAAGGCTGCAGGCTAACCAGTGAAAAATGGAATATTTTCCTACCAAGATCAAGAGAAAGGACTGACAGTTGCTCTCACTACAGTTGACCCCTGAACAATTCTAGGGTTAGGGATGCCAACCCACACTCTCCATAGTTGAAAATTCACATTTAATTTTTGCCTCCCCCGAAACTTAACTATTAGAGTCTACTGTTGACTAGAAACCTTACCAATAACATAAGTAGTTGATTAACACATATTTTGTATGTTATATGTATTTTATACTGTATTCTTACAATCAAGTATGCTAAAGAAAATGTTACTTAGAAAATCAGAAGGATCAGGGTGGCTCAGTCAGGTAAGCATTTGCATTGGGTTTGGGTCATAATCCCTGGGTCCTGGGATCTGGCCTAGCATCGGGCTCTCTGCACTGTGGGGAGTCTACTTCTTCCTCTGTCCAACCACCGCCCCCCACTCATGAAGTTCTGTGCACATGACCCCCACCCCAAATACAGAAATTAAAAATCTTAAAAAGTCATTAGGAAGAGAAAATAGACTTACAGTGCTATACTATTAACACTCCACTTTAGGCAGTGGAGGGGGGGACGGTCTTGGGGATCTGTGCCTTGCTTCAACAGTGTTTGGATGGAACACATTCAGGAACACCCCTTCTTCCAGTCTCCAACCACCCTCCAACCTCTTTTCTAGTTGCAATCTTCAGAACCATCTTCTTAGACATTCTTTGCATCTGGATGCTCTGGGACCTTAGCTTCTTATTGCCCAATGACCACGAGCTCCCAGATTCTTCAAAATTACTCCCCCCAAAGAAAGTTCCTCCTAATCGTCCTGGTCAACATGCATCTGTCAGCCTCCTGTACCTACCCCACTCTAGGCTGCTATTTCCACCGTGACCAACAAGGTGGCTCCAGGGTGTGCCCTCTCTCAGGATGTGCAGAAGCCATCCCAGGATGAGTGATGTGGATCCTGAAGCCATGGAAGCCACCAGGGTATTGGAGGAGAAGACCTGATCCGGGGCTTCCTGGATCTGTGATATATCCACCCCCCCCCCCCCCCCCCCCCCCCCCCCCCCCCCCCCACCCGGCTCTGCTGATGCAGACTCAGTGAATTTCTGGAGATCCACTTCCTGATAAGGAGGGGAAACTCATCAAGAAGGTAGCAAACACCAGATTAACCTCTGCAGGCTGCCCTCCCTCTTCCCCTCCTCCACCCTTCCCCCAGCTGGGTTGGGTGAGTATCTCGTCAAAAGCCTCACCCTCTGGGGCGCCTGGGTGGCTCAGTGGGTTAAGCCGCTGCCTTCGGCTCAGGTCATGATCTCAGGGTCCTGGGATCGAGCCCCGCATCGGGCTCTCTGCTCAGCAGGGCCTGCTTCCTCCTCTCTCTCTGCCTGCCTCTCTGCCTGCTTGTGATTTCTCTCTGTCAAATAAATAAATAAAATCTTTAAAAAAAAAAAAAAAAAAGCCTCACCCTCAAGCACATCTAGGAGCCTCTAGAGCTCAGCCCCCCTGGCATCCCCCAGTGTCAGGGCTTCTGAGTCTCTCCCTACAGCCACCAAGTAACTTTTTAACTACCCTGGAGCTCTCTCCCAAACTGTGAACCAAATGGAATCAACAAAGTTTTGGAAAGAAAAAAAAAAAAGCCACATATAAATGAATCGGTGCAGGTCAAACCCCTGTTGTTTAAGGGTCAACTGTACTTCTGTTCATCAGTTTATCTAAGATCCTAGTTACTCCAATCAGGAAAGGAAAAAAGGCATCCAGGTAACAAAAAAAGTGAAGTGGTCTTTATCTGCACACAAGCAACATGATTATCTAAATAGAAAATTCTAAGAAATCCACAGAAAAGAACTAATAATACCAGAAGTAATAAGTAAATTTAGCAAAATTGCAGGACACAAGGTCAATATACTAAAATCAATGGTGTTTCTATATATTAGAAACAATAATTAGAAATTAAAATCTTTAAAGATAGTATCTAAAGCATTGAATACTTCAGGATAAATTTAATAAAATAGGTGTTAGACTTGTCCAGTGAAAATTATAAACATTGTTGAAAAAGATTAGGAATTCTTAAGTGACACTAGATATGGAGTTTATGGATTAAAAGATGATATTGATAAGAAGTCTAATTCTCGGGGCGCCTGAGTGACTCAGTGGGTTAAGCCTCTGCCTTCAGCTCAGGTCATGATCTCAGGGTCCTGGGATCGAGCCCCACATCAGGCTCTCTGCTCAGAGGGGAGCCTTCTTCACCCCACCCCCTGCCTACTTGTGATCTCTCTCTGTCAAATAAATAAATAAAACCTTTTTTTAAAAAGTCTAATTCTTCTTGTGTTAGCTTTCTAAGGCTGCTATAACAAAATGCCACAGACTAGATGGTTTAATTAATAGAAATTCATCTTATCACAGTTCTGGAGGCTGGAAGTCTAAGATCAAGGTGTTGGCAGGTTTGGGGTCTCCTGAGGCCTCTCTCCTTGACTTGCAGAGGGCTGCCTTCTGTGTCCTCACATTACCTTTTCTCTGTGTACATGTATCCCTGGGATCTGCTCCCCTTCTTATAGGGACATAAGGTATATTGGCCTAGGGCCCCAAACAGCCTCACTTTAACTTGGTCACTCCATTAAAGGCCTCATCTCCAAATATAATCACATTCTGAGGTACTAGGGATTAGAGCTTTAACATATGAATTTGAGGGGAACACAGTTCAGTCCATAACACTCCTCAAATGTCCTAAAGATTTAAGTTAATGTCAGCCAAAATCCCAGCATATTTTTGTAGAGTTTAATATTTGTTTTTAAAATTTACATGGAAAGTCAAAGGGTCTAGAATAGTCAAAACAATTTTGGAAAGAAAAAAAAAAAGAATAAGGCTGGTAGACTTATACTACCTGACTACCAGATTTAGTATAAAGTAAATCAGCAAATAACACAATGTGATATTGGCATAAGGCAATAAGGCATGAGTATTTGGCAAAACCCAGGCCATAGACTAATTTCCTGTTTTTATAAATAAAACATTATTAGAATACTGCCACCTATTCGTTTATGTAATGTCTATGGTCACTTTTGCACAATAACAGCAAAGTTGACAGGTTATGACACAAGCCTAAAATATTTATTCTTTGGTCTTTCGTGTAAAAGTCTTCCAACTCCTGAGCATTAAAAGAGAACAGAATCCAGAAATAGCCTAACACAGGATTTCTTAACATCTGCACTGCTGACATTTTAGGCAGCATAATTCTTTGTTGGAGGACTTACCTGGCCATTGCAGAATGTGTAGCAGCATCCCTGGTCTCTACCCACTAAATGCCAGTATCATCCTATACTTGTGACAAACAAAAATGTCCCAGATGTTGCCAATGTCCCCTGGGTGGGCAAAATGGTTCTCAGTTGAGAACCACTGGTCTAATACCTATTAGGTCAATGGATTAGGAATAGTACCAAGGTAATTCGATGGTAAAAGAAATCCATAGACCCTTGGGTGCCTGGGTGGCTCAGTGGGTTAAAGCCTCTGCCTTCAGCTCAGGTCATGATCCCAGGGTCCTGGGATTGAGTCCCGCATTGAGAATCTCTGCTCAGCAGGGAGCCTGCTTCTCCCCGCCCCCGCCCCGCCCACCGCCTGCCTCTCTGCCTACTTGTGATCTCTCTGTCAAATAAATAAATAAAAATCTTAAAAAAAAAAAAAGAAAGAAATCCATAAGCTCTTCAATAAATGGTGCTGGGAAAAAAGACCAGCTATCCTTGTAGAAAAAAAAAGAACCTTCCACTATATAAGAAATAACTTTAGAGGAGGAGCAAGATGACGGAGAAGTAGGAGACCTGAATTCCTGGTCCCAGGAGTTCAGCTAGATAGTTATCAAACCATTCTGAATACCTATTCTGAATACTCAATAGGAGATTGAAGAGAAGAAGAACAGCAATTCTAGGAACAGAAGAGTGACCACTGTCTGGAAGGTAGGACATGAGGAAAAGTGAATCCGAGTTGGGAGGATAGACCATGGGGGGAGGGGCTGGCTCCCGCAAATGGTGGAGCACCAGAGCACAAAATCAGAACTTTTAGAAGTCTGCTCCACTGAGGGACATCACTCCAGAGGCTAAGCTGGGGGTGGAGCCCTTGCAGGGACAGTGTCATCTTAGGGACAGTGTCGTCTTAGCACTCACGGGGTCACAGAAAGACCAGGAGTGTCTAAGTGTGGCAGAGCTCCCAGGTATCGGAGCAGGGAAGCTGACTGCAGAACGGAGCCAAGGTAGGGTCTCTCAGCTCTGGGTTACCTTAAACCGTGATCCGTGGCACCGATGGGCCACTGCTCTTTGAACAGGGAGCCCACAAGTGGCAGATCAGGGAGACTCACCTTCCACTGCACAACAGCAGTATACTGCAGGAATGTGCTGGATCTGGAGACTCCAAAGGGGGCTATGCGCCAGTGGTAAAAACACCTGGTCACAGGCCAGGTGAGCAGGGAGTGTGACCAGAGACCAGGGAGATGGGAGGGATTGATTGTTTTTCTCCCAGGGTGCACTGAGGAGTGTGGCCCCAAGCTCTCCACTCCTATAGGGCCAGAGATTGGGAGGCTGCCATCTTCATGCCCATCCTCCAGAGCTCTATGGAAAGCATTCAGGGAACAAAAGCTCCCGAGAGCAAACCCGAGCAGATTACTTAGCCCAGCCCTTGGCAAGGGCAATTCAATTCCCCTCAGGCAAAGACATTTGAGAATCACAACAGGCCCCTCCTGCAGAAGATCAGCAAGAACATTCAGCCAAGACAAAGTTTACTGATCAATGAGAACTGCAAAACACCAGTGTTAGGGGAATACAGCCCATAGAATTCATGACTTTTTCCCCATGATTCTTCAGTCTTTTAAAGTTAAATTTTCAAAATTTTCATTATTTTTTTTCTTGATTTTTCTCGATTTTTCCTCTTTCCTATTTTAACCTATTTTAACTGTTTTATTTTATCAATACCTTTTTAAAAATCTTTTTAAATTTTCATTTTTATAATCATATTCTATCCTTCATTGTATTTAACCTTATTTTTTGTTTACATATGTTTTTCTTTCTTTAAAATTTTGGGATACACTTTCTTCTAACAAAAAAATATACCCTAAATCTAGTATATGGCTTTGTTCTAATCTCCAGCCTGACCACATTCTCTCCTTTTTTTTTTCCTTTTTTAACCAACTTCTTATCTTAGCAATTCTTTTTTTTTAATCTTTTTTAGGGGCGCCTGGGTAGCTCAGTGGGTTGAAGCATCTGCCTTCGGCCCAGGTCATGGTCTCAGAGTCCTGGGATTGAGCCCCACATGGGGCTCTCTGCTCCCCAGGGAGCATGCTTCCCCTCCCCTCTCTCTGCCTGCTTCTCTTTCTACTTGTGATCTCTGTCTGTCAAATAGTAAATAAAATCTTTAAAAAAATCTTTTTTAATTTTCATCTTTACGGTCATATTCCATCATGTTTACCCTTATTTTTGTATATATGTAAGTTTTTCTTTCTTTAAAATTTTGGGAGGCAGTTTCTTCAAACAGACCAAAATACACCCAAAATCAAGTGTGTGGCTGTTCTATTCATTAGTCTAATTATATATATATATATATGTATATATACAATTATATATTATATGTTATATATTATATATAATCATATAAATAAATATATAAATAGAATATATATTTATTATACATAAAAATAAAAAATAAATATATATTTATATATTATAATTATTATATTATATTATATATATAAACTATATATATAATATATATTATATATATATATATATATATAATATATATATATATATATATATAACTTTTTTTTTCCTTCCTTTCTTCTTCCCCGGTTTTGGGTCTCTTCTGATTTGGTTAGTATATATTCTTCTGGGGTTGTTGTTACCCTTATGGCATTTTGTTCTCTCATTCATCTATTCTTCTCTGGACAAAATGACAAGGTGGAAAAACTCACCTTAAAAAAAAGGCAGTACCAATGGCTAGGGACCTAATCAATACCAACATTAGTAAGATGTCAGAACTAGAGCTCAGAATGACAATTATAAAGATGCTAGCTGGGCTTGAAAAAAGCATAGAAGATACCAGAGAATTCCTTTCTGGAGAAATAAAATCCCTTTCTGGAGAAACAAAATAACTGGGGCACCTGAGTGGCTCAGTGGGTTAAGCCCCTGCCTTTGGCTCAGGTCATGTTCTCAGGGTCCTGGGATGCAGCCCCGCATTGGGCTCTCTGCTCAGCAAGGAACCTGCTTCCCCTTCCCCCTCTGCCTGCCTCTCTGCCTACTTGAGATCTCTCTCTCTGTAAAATAAATAAATAAAATCTTTAAAAAAATAAAATAACTAAAATTTAACCAAGTTGAAATTTTAAAAAGCTGTTAATGATGTTCAATAAAAAATGGAGTCTCTAATTGCTTGAATAAATGAAGCAGAAGAGAGAATTAGTGATATAGGAGACCAAATGATGGAGAATGAAGAAGCTGAGAAAAAGAGAAATAAACAAGTACTGGATCATGAGGGGAGAATTCGAGAGATAAGTGATACCATAAGATGAAACAATATTAGAATAATTGGGATCCCAGGAGAAAAAGGAAGAGAGAGGGGGCAAGGTATATTGGAGCAAATTATAGCAGAGAAGTTCCCTAATTTGGGGAAGGGAACAAGCATCAAAATCCAAAGGCATGGAAAATCCCCCTCAAAATCAATAAAAATAGGTCAACACCCTGTCATCTAATAGTAAAACTTACAAGTCTCAAAGTCAAAGAGAAAATCCTCAAAAGCAGCTCAGGACAAGAGGTCTGTAACCTACAATTGTAGAAATGTGAGATTGGCAACAGACCTATCCACAGAGACCTAGCAGGCTAGAAAGCACTGGCATGATATATTCAGAGCACTAAACAAGAAAAATATGCAGCCAAGAATACTATATCCAGCTAGGCAGTTATTGAAAATAGAAGGAGACATAAAAAGCTTCCAGGACAAACAAAAACTAAAAGAATTTGCAAACACCAAACTAGCCCTACAGGGAATACTGAAAGGGGTCCTCTAAGCAAAGGGAGAGCCTAAACATAACAGACCAGAAAGGAACAGAGATAAAATACAGCAACTGTCACTTTGTAGGCAATACAATGGCACCAAATTCATATCTTTCAGTAGTTACCCTGGATGTAAATGAGCTAAATGCCCCAATCAAAAGACACAGGGTATCAGAATGGATTAAAAAACAAGACCCATCGATATGCTGTCTGCAAGAAACTAACTGTAGGCCCAAAGACACCTCCAGATTTAAAGTGAGGGGGTGGAACACAATTTACCATGCTCATGGACATCAAAAGAAAGCTGGGATGGAAATCCTTATATCAGACAAAATAGATTTCAAACCAAAGACTATAATAAGAAATGAGGAAGGACACTATATCATACTTAAAGGGTCTGTCCGACAAGAAGATCTAACAATTTTAAATATCTATGTCCCTAACATGGGAGCAGCCAACTATATAAGCCAATTAATAACAAAATCAAAGAAACACATCAACAATAATACAATAGTAGTAGGGGACTTTAAGACCCCCCCTCTTTGAAATGGACAGATCATCTAAGCAAAAGATTGGCAAGGAAATAAAGGCTTTAAATGATACACTGGACCAGATGGACATCACAGAACATTCCATCCCAAAGCAACAGAATACACATTCTTCCCCAGTGCACATGGAACAGAATAGATTCTCCAGAATAGATCACATTGTGGGTCACAAATCAGATCTTAACCAGTACCAAAAGATTGGGATCATTCCCTGCATATTTTCAGACCACAATGCTTCAAAACTAGAACTTAACCACAAGAGGAAAGTTGGAAAGAACTCAAATACATGGAGACTAAAGAGCATCCTACTAAAGAATGAATGGGTCAACCAGGAAATTAAAGAAGAATTGAAAAAATTCATGGAAACAAATGAAAATGAAAACACAACTGTTCAAATCTTTGGGACACAGCAAAGGTGGTCCTGAGAGGAAAATATATAGCAATACAAGCCTTTCTCAAGAAACAAGAAAGGTCTCAAGTACACGACCTAACCCTACACCTAAAGGAGCTGGAGAAAGAACAGCAAAGAAAGCCTAAACCCAGCAGGAGAAGATAAATGATAAAGATCAGAGCAGAAATCAATGAAATAGAAACCAAAAGAACAGTAGAACAGGTCAATGAAAGTAGGAGCTGCTTCTTTAAAAGAATTAATAGGATTGATAAACCCCTGGCCAAACTTATCAAAAAGAGAAGAGAAAGGACCCAGATTAATAAAATCATGAATGGAAGAGGAGAGATTACAGACAACACCAAAGAAATACAAACAATTTTAAGAACATATTATGAGAAACTATATACCAGCAAATTTAACAATCTGGAAGAAATGGATGCATTCCTAGAGACATATAAACTACCAAAACTGAACCAGGAAAATAGAAAACCTGAATAGACCCATAACCAGTAAGGAGATTAAAGCAGTCATCAAGGGGCGCCTGGGTGGCTCAGTGGGTTAAGGCCTTTGCCTTCGGCTTGGGTCATGGTCTCAGGGTCCTGGGATCAAGCCCCATATCGAGCTCTCTGCTCAGCAAGAAGCCTGCTTCCCCCTCTTTCTCTCTGCCTGCCTCTCTGCCTACTTGTGATCTCTGTCTGTAAATAAATGAATAAAAAAATTTAAAAAAATAAAGCAGTTATCAAAAGTCTCCCAATAAACAAGAGCCCAGGGCCAGATGGCTTCCCAGGGGAATTCTACCAAATGTTTAAAGAAGAATTAATATCTATTCCCCTGAAACTGTTCCAAAAAACAGAAATGGAAAGAAAACTTCCAAACTCATTTTTTGAAGTCAGCATCACCTTGATCCCAAAACCAAAGACCCCATCAAAAAGGAGAATTACATATATATAAACTCTATATATATATATGTGATATGTATGTATGTGTGTGTATTTATATATACACACACACACATAATATCTATGTGTGTGTGTGTATTACTCACCCATAAAAAGGAATGAAATCTTAGTCATTTGCAACCATGGTGAAACTAGAGAATATTATCCTAAGTGAAATAAGTCAGAGAAAAGCAAATACCACATAATTTCACTCATATGTGGAATTTAAGAAACAAAACAGATGAACAAAGGGGGAAAAAGAGACAGAAGAAGAGGCAAGCAAAGAAACAGACTTTTAGCTATATAGAACAAATTGATGGTTACCAGAGAGGGGGTGGGTGGTGGATGGCTAAAATACGTGATAGGGATTAAGGATGCACTTGTCATGAGCACTGGGTGTTATATGGAAATGTTAAACACTATGTTGTACACCTGAAACTAATAATAAACTGTATGTTAACTAGCTAGAATTTAAATAAAAAAACTTTAAGAAAATGAGAAAAAAAAAAAGGAGAATTACAGACCAATATCCCTGATGAACATGGATGCAAAAGTTCTCACCCAAATACTAGCCAATAGGATCCAACAGTACATTAAGAGGATTATTCACCATGACCAAGTGAGATTTATTCCTGGGCTGCAAGGTTGGTTCAACATATGCAAATCAATCAATGTGATACAATATATTGATAAAAGAACAAGAACCATATAATACTCTTAATAGATGCAGAAAAAACATCTAACAAAGTATAGGATCCTTTTTTAATCAAAACTCTTCACCATGAAAAAAAAAATAAAACTCTTCACCATGTAGGGATAGAGGATACATACCTCAATATCATCAAAGCCATCTATGAAAAACCCACAGTGAATATCATTCTCAATGGGGAAAAACTGAGAGCTTTTCCCTTAAAGTCAGGAACAAGGCTGCCACTATCACCACTGCTATTCAACATAGTATCAGAAGTCCTAGCCTCAGCAATCAGACAACAACAAAAAATAAAATAAAATAAAATAATAGGTGTCTAAATAGGCAAACTCTCCTCTTTGCAGATGATATGATACTTTATGTGGAAAACCCAAAAGACTCTATTCCAAAACCGCTAGAACTCATACAGGAATTCAGTAGAGTGTCAGGATATAAAATCAATGCAAAGAAATCAGTTGCAGTTTTATACACGAACAACAAGAAAGAAGAAAGAGAAATTAAGGAGTCAATCACATTTACAATTGCACCCAAAACCATAAGATACCTAGGTAAAATCTAACCAAGGAGACAAAGAATCTGTACTCAGAAAACTATAGAGTACTCATAAAAGAGATTGAGGAAGACACAAAGAAATGGAAAAACTTTCCATACTCATGGATTGGAAGAATAAATATTGTGAAAATGTCTATGCTGCCTACACCAATATACACGTTTAATGCAACCCCTATCAAAACACCAACAATCATTTCAAAGAAATGGAATGAATAATCCTAAAATTTATATGGAACCAGTAAAGACCCTGAAGAGCCAGAGGAATGTTGAAAAAGAAAACCAAAGTTGGCACCATCATAATTGCAGACTTCAAGCTCTATTACAAAGCTGTCATCATCAAGACAGCATGGTACTGGCACAAAAAGAGACACAAAGATCAATGGAACAGAATAGAGAGCTCAGAAATGGTCCCTCAACTCTATGGTCAACTAATCTTTGACAAAAAAGCAAAAAAAAAGTGTCCAATGGAACAAAGATAATCTCTTCAACAAATGGTGTTGGGAAAATTGGACAGCTATATGCAGAAGAATGAAACTGGACCACTTCCTTACACCACACACAAAAGTATACTCAAATGGATGAAAGACCTCAATGTGAGAAATCCACCAAATCCTTGAGGAGACATAGGCAGCAACCTCTTTGACCTCAGCAGCAACAACTTCTTCCCAGAAACATCACCAAAACAAGGGAAGCAAGGGCAAAAAGGAACTATTGGGACTTCATCAAAATCAAAAGCTTTTGCACAGCAAAGGAAACAGTCCACAAAACCAAAAGATGACTGACAGAATGGGAGAAGATATTTGCAAATGACAAAACAGATAAAGGGCTAGTATCCAAAGTCTATAATGAACTTATCAAACTCAACACCCAAAGAACAAATAATCCAATCAAGAAATGGGCAGAAGACATGAACAGACATTTCTGCAAAGAAGACATCCAAATGACCAACAAACATGTGAAAAAGTACTCAACATCTCTCGACATCAGGGAAATACAAATCAAAACTGCAGTGAGATACCATCTCACACCAGTCAGAATGGCAAAAATTAACAAGTCAGGAAATGACAGGTTTGTCGAGGATGCAGAGAAAGGGGAATTTTTACACCGTTAGTGGGAAGGCAAGTTGTTGCAGCTACTCTGGAAAACAGTATGGAGTTTTCTCAAAAAGTTGAAAATAGACCCCAGCACATACCCTTCCCAATGTCCATAACCCCACCCCCCTCTTCCAACCTATGACCCAGCAATCGTACTATGGGGTATTTACTCTAAAGATACAAATGTAGTGATCCAAAGGAGCACATGCACCCCAATGTTTATAGCAGCAATGTCCACAATAGCCAAACTATGGAAAGAGCCCAGATGTCCATCAACAGATGAATGCGTAAAGGAGATGTGTTATATATACACAATGGAATACTATGCAGCCATCAAAACCCCTGAAACTTGCCATTTGAAGCGACATTAATGGAACTAGAGGATATTATGCTTTGTGAAATAAGTCAGTCAGAGAAAGGCAATTATCATATGATCTCTCTGATATGAGGAATTTGAGAGGCAGGGCAGGAGGTTGTGGGGGGTAGGGAAGGGAAAAATGAAACAAGATGGGACCTGGGAGGGAGACAAACCATAAGAGACTCTTAATCTCCCAAAACAAACTGAGGGCTGCTGGGAGGTTGAGGGGGAGGGATAGAGTGGCTAGGTGATGGACAATGGGGAGGGTATGTGCTAAGGTGAGTGCTGTGAATTGTGTAAGACTGATGAATCACAGACCTGTGCCCCTGAAACAACTAATACATTGTATGTTAATTAAAAAAATAACAATAATAACAACAAAAAAGAAAAGAGATGAACTTTAAATGGATCATCTACTAAAACACAAGAGCTAAAACTATAGAATTATCTCTAAGAAAATATAAGAGAAAATCTTTATGACCAGGGACAAGACAAAGATTTTTTGAATAAAGACCAGGCCACACAAAAATAATAATAAATTGGGAATCACCATAATAAAAGAAAGAAATTGTGTTCTTCAAAGAAACTGTTAAGAAAATGAAAAACAAGCCACAGCTATAGAGAAAATATCTGCAAACCACATACCTAATAAACAATTTGTGTCCAGAATATATAAAGAACTCTGACAACTCATTCAAAGAAAAACAGCCCAATAAAATTTGGGCAAAAGATTTCACAGTCAACTCACCAGAGAAGATTATACAAACGGCAGATGAAAGCTCATAAAAAGATTCCCCAAATCACTAGTCATCAGGGAAATTTAAATTAAAACCCAAATGAGTTGCTGCTGTGTACTCATCCGAAATGGCTAATGATTTCTCTAAACAAAAGCAAACAAGAAACATACCTGACAACACCAAGCTGCCAGATTTGTGCAGCAGCTGGAGCACGCATAAACTGTGGCGAGGTCTAGAGAATGGTACAGCCCCTTTGAGAACCGCTGACAGTTCCTGACACATACAACCCAGCATTTCCACTCCTAGATGTCTTTTCAAGAGAAATGAAAACATGTTCCACAAAGACTTATAAGAAAATATTCATGACAGCTTTATCATAATTGTCAAAAAAAAAAAAAAAAAAAAGAAACAGGCTAAATGTCCATCACCTGATGAGGGAAGAAACAGACTGTGGTATATCCATACAATAAAATACTGCTCAGCACCAGAAAGAAACAAGCTGCTGATACCTGCAATGGTGGGAAGAATCTCAAAACGATTTTGTTGAAGATGGAAGCCTAACACAAAAGACTACAGATGATGGAGTCTTCTATATGAATTCTAGGTTTCAGTTATAAGAGGGACAGAAATGAGGTCAGTGTTGCCAGGGACTAAAAGGGATTGATTGCCAAGATGTGCAAGTGAACTTTCTGGGATGATAAAACGTTCTATTACGTCTTCAGGAATCAGAATCCTTGTGATCAGAGGGACAGAGCAGGTGGTAGTTGCACAGGCAGCCACAGAAGAGCTGTAGGGACCCTTCCTGGAATTCTTACATTGTAGCAAGCATGGATTTAGCCTTTTACGGTGCCTTATCCCATTCAATCTTCAAAATAACCATTTGAGGTGAGTGTTCTTTTTTTTTTTTTTTTTAAGATTCTATTTATTTATTTGAGAGAGAGACAGTGAGAGAGATTATGAGCGAGGAGAAGGTCAGAGAGAGAAGCAGACTCCCCGCGGAGCCGGGATCCCGATGCGGGACTCGATCCCGGGATTCCGGGATCACGACCTGAGCCGAAGGCAGTCGTCCAACAAACTGAGCCACCCAGGCGTCCCTGAGGTGAGTGTTCTTGCTTCACCTTGTTATAGATGAGGGACTGAACCAGAGGCCTCAAGTTACATGTCTAGAGTCACTCCCTGGTCAGGAGGTCTGGCTGATCCCCAAGTCTGTGCTCTAAATGATGGCCTTACCCCCACAACTTGCACAGATGCTGTTTTAACACTGATTTCTATCTGATTGTGTTGCACAAGGATACAATACTGATATTTTTTATTCCAGCCTGACCCTTTGCAATACATGCTTGTGTGGTTATGACGCTCGGGCACAGTGGTTAGAGCATTTCAGCCTAAATCGAGATTCCCTGAATAAGCTTTACCCTGGCCAACTAGGAAAAGACACATCAGGTCTTCCTTTGTGTTGCAGGCTGTGTTCTGTGGAAGCAGCTGCTGAATGACAGAATGAGGGGTACAAATTCTGTGCCTCCTATAAAAGGAAGGAGAAAAAGAAGGACTGGGTCAAGGGATCAGCCACACAACTATTTAGACCATAGGAGTCTTGGCCAGCTGACTGGAGAGCTCTGGAGTGAGTACTGCCCCCAGAATGGCCCCACTGGGCCCTAGTGGTCATGCTTTCATAATCCCGCCTCACTCACCCACTGGCTAGGGGCTGCCTCAGGAAGAGTGTGACCTTGAACAAGGGGACTTTGCAGCTGAGACAGCCCTGGGTGCTGCCCGCTCCAGGCTGCCTCCTGACCATGTCGTGTGGCTCAGTAGCAAGTCCTCCCTTGAAGTGGGCCCCTGGGTGGTATACCACTGAGTGTGTGTCCTGGTGCTGCCCTCAGAATCCTTCCCCATGGCACTGCAATATTACTAAGCAGTCCCCAATCCCCCCAAATGCTTATTTTTAAGGGCATGTTCACATTTCAATGGACAAAATGATACTTTAAAAAGTAAACAAAATCCAGAAAGTGTTATTTTGAAGAACTGGATTTAATGACTTAAAACAAAACCACCTAACATAATATCAATATTATACTTGTAACTAGAGGTTACTAAAAGATAATAAATTCGGTTTTATTACCAGTAGCATTCATTACCTCATCTAAAGTGTATGGCACACTCCTATGCACCACACACTCTGCTGACTATTAAAGATATGAAAACAAATGCAATAGGGTAAGAATAAATAAATGAACGGATGGATGGAATGATGAGCTTCTTATTCTCCAGCAGCCTAAAATTTAGCATGCGAGGACAGGAGAGAATCCAGTGATGGCAAACAGTGTGCTGCCTGCTTTATGGAGAGCAGGCAGAGAAGCTTTGGGACTCTGAGCCGAACCCGAGGACGAACTCTCAGAACTAGATGGGAAAGGGTAGAAGGACACCCCCAGCTGAATTGGCAACAGAAGCAAAGTCAGAAGTGTGAGGGGTCCAGTGTGAGGACTGCGTAGGGTAGGACTGGCAGAATGCAGGCAGGTTGGGAAGGATCACGAGGGGCCTTGAACACCACGCTAAGGAGGCTGGAGGAGTCACACGAAGGCTCTGGGTAGACTGAGGTAAAATCCATTTCTGTTGCCTGGACAACTCAGTGCATATATCCTTCTAGGCTATTGGGATCCTTTTGGTCTTTGCTTTAGGCTTTGTTTCCGTGTTTCAGGACTCTCAATTTGTTTCCTTTTCAAACCCATCATATTCTGTTCTTCCCTGTCATTTCTGACTACCACTTCTAGAAACACGCCCTCCCATCTCTTTGTTAAGCAGAATGGGGAGATGAGGTCACATCAGTAGCAGCAAGACCTTGAGCTGAAGGAGCAGCTGATGTCACTCCTATACTGGAGACACCATTGTCCCTTGGACAGCAGGTGAATGTGCCCACACCGTGGGTGCTTCCTCCTCTTATGATCAGAGCCAAAAAGAAGAGATAGCATCACTGTTTCATGCACCCTTGTTTTCTCTTATGATTTCTGCTCCATCTGTGTGGCCACTTTCAACAGGACTAGATACAAATACTTTTTTTTTAATTTTTATTTATTTATTTGACAGACAGAGATCACAAGTAGGCAGAGAGGCAGGCAGAGAGAGAGGAAGGGAAGCAGGCTCTCTGCTGAGCAGAGAGCCCGATGTGGGGCTCGATCCCAAGACTCTGGGATCATGACCGGAACCGAAGGCAAGAGGCTTTAACTCACTGAGCTACCCAGGCACCCCTAGATACAAATACTTTATTTTGACATGACCTTTGAGAAATCAAAGAGAAATCTAACAGAGTTACTTAACTCAATCAATTTCAGAAAATCTGCCTCTGAATGACATAGCTGATTTACATATGGGAAGTAAAACAGGAATTAGCAAATATTTTCTGAACTTGTAAAATGTTTTTAAGACACTCTGATGAGTCAGTGTTTAATCCCTTCTCCATAAATAAGATGAAAGATCTTTGCCATGTTTTCCCTTAAGTAAATATATTTTAAAACTGTGCCTACATAGTGTTCCAGTTTTCTTTTCAGCTGCCACTATGAATGGACACAGCAGCTGGAATGAAGCATAACACATCACACCTCAACTTTGAATTTCCTGCCTTTTGTTTTCTTGAATCATAGCCTTGATGTTGTTTAAATAGCGCTCTGTATATTTAATTTCCCTTTTCTCTTCACAAAGACCAAACAGTTTTTTAAAAAAATCACCCCATCTTTCACAGTGGGTTATGAAAGTGTTCTTGAGCTGAAATTGGACTGGTCTCTTACTTAAACATGTAAATATATATTTAGGCGTTTTAGTCCACTGTCGTTTATTTTATTGATTGACTGCTTGGGCAGAAATGTATTTGTGCACATTTTATCCATGTGCTTTGCATTTAAGATAAGACTGCTAATATGACTGCTAATTGTATGCACAGATGGATGGGCAAAAGAACAGACATCTTCCAAGGTACATGTACACAAAGTCTTTTCTCTGCTGTTTGCACTCTGTGTTGCTTGTGACACTCTCTCTCTTCATCTCAGGTCTTTCCCAAAGAATCAAAGATATGAGGCATTAGAAGGACATTTAAGTATTCTCAAGTAAAATCCAAATAAAGCAGGCACCCACCATTCTGTAGCCTCCACTTGTAACTTTCAGCAAGAAGACAGCACTTCAAAAAGGTAGCCCATTTCATTGTCACCCATTTCCAAGTACTAGAAAATTCTTCCTTTTATTGAGCCAAGATTTTCCTTCAGGTAACTTCCCCCTATTGGTAGTGCCCCTTAGATCCACATAGAACAAGCCCAGGGATGTCTTTCAAAGGCAGCTCTTAAATTTTCCCTTATGTCTTTTCCAAATGGAAATTTCTAATTTCTTTCAGCGGTTCCTCACTTACGTGATAATGGCTTGTCAGCACACATCTATTTGTCAACTTTTCTCTTTCGTGCAGTTCTTAAAACTCCTCATGTGGCCTGACTAGTATGGTCTGACAGAAGATCCCACACCTTCCCCTTTCTCTTCCTTCCTCTAAATTGGTCTTACTAGTGACTTGCCAACTTTGGCAACAAACTTGCATTCTTGCCTTATAATTAACTTAGCCTTCAAAGTTTTATATCTTCTTAAGTCATATCTATTCTGTCTAGTACTTGTTTATTTGACCATTAGGACTAAAATGTTGGGACTTTGTTTTCAAGTCCTATCTTGTTTCATTCTTCCTATTCATTGTTCCAGAAGTGTTTTTTGTTTGTTTGTTTTGATTTGGTTTGGTTTGGTTTGGTTTGGTTTTTTGCCAGTTCCGTCAACATACATAATAGTTCTCTCTTCAAGCTTGCTTTCCCCTGAAAAGTTGACAAAAATATCCTTTGTCTTCATTTAAACCATTGATGAAAATAATGTTTGGGATAGGCTCAGTATGGAACTTCTTAATATGGAATTAAAGACTCCTCTTCCTCCCCAATTTTATATCAGTTAGTTAATCAACAACACCTAGTTAATGGTTCTTCAGCCAGCAATCCCTGGCCTAATTTCTGCCCTGTACAAAAAGATACAATGAGGAACTGTCAAATACCTTACTCAAACTCCTATGTCTGAACAGCAATTTCCTGGCCTACAATTTAATAACACAACCAAGAGTGCATTAGATGCCCCTCCTAAGTGCTTCAGTAGCAAACTAAACTATGCTCATTCATGTTACAGCAATTAATATACTTTGTTATAATCACTTATTTATATGTATTCTTGTCCCAATTAGATTGTAGGTTCTTTAATGGCAGGGACTCCCTCTTTTTATTCAGCATTGATCCCTGGTACTTACTTGTGGAGCCTAGCAGTTGACGAGTACCCAATAGATAGAGGTTAAATTATTGACTAAGTGAAGAGCGGCATGATAGAATATAATAGAAGCAGTTTGGAGGACATGATGGGGTGAGGTATCTGTGGGTCAGTGCAATAGATTTCCACATTAGTAGATTTTATGTACAGGTTAGGAATTCAAGACAAAATAGATTCTTGAATAATCCGGACAATAAGTGAAATCAAAACCAAGGCCAAATGCGTGGGGTTGCTTAGGCGGAGAGGGTATGGGGTGAGGTGGAAAAGGAAGCAATATGGGACCAGTTTGCCATCAAGACCCTGGGGCTCTAAAGTCAAGCCACCTGAATACAAGTTCTCCCACTCTCTTAGACAAGTAATAACATCATGGACTTTATTTTCCTTGTCTGTAAGATAAGGATACAATAATAATTACTACATCATATGCTCCATGAGTTGTATAAAAGATGATCAGAGAGGTAGAAGAGGAACTAAGGAAATATTTTGTCATATAAGCCAAAGGAGAGTTTTGAGAAGAAAGTGTTCATCAGCAATCCAAAAGGCGCATCAGTGACCTGTTTTGGGGAAAACCCTCTCTCCAAATGTAGCAGAAGAAGCCGAATTTTAGTGACCAGAGGAAAGGCAAGGAGGTGAGCAAGTGGAGACAGCATGTATTGGTGGTTCTCACCAAGGTTGAAAAATATGGAAGGAAGGAGAGAGGACAAAGGCTTGACAAGGAATGAAATCAAGGGATTTCTTTGCTTGTTTTGTAGGATAGGCTTGACTTGACATGGTTACAGGTTGGGGAGAAGTGAGCCATTTGAGAGAAGAAGAATCTGGAATTACAGAAGAAAAAGAGGCAAACTAAGCAAGAACAGTACCCAAGAATAGATGGGAGGTAGAAGGGGGCTCAAAAGGAAAAAAAAAGAGGGACCTCTGTTCCTCAGCAGTCTGTCCCTATCCTTGATGACAGAGGAAGTATGGTACCTATCTTTGCACATCAAGTGGGTAATAAATGTTGAGACCATTTCCTAGGGTGGGAAAATAAGAAAAGATGGCATGAATAGAGGTTGGTAGGTGAGGAACAGCAAGTTGATGAGCTCTCTATTTTCTGTGGCATAGTCAATGACATCATCTTCTCAGAGGGAACCATTAAGGGTTAGGGGAACAGCTGAGGGTGAATCTAGAGGGAAAAGGCCAGAATCAGTATGAGGATAATTGTGGAAGCAAGACAGGAGTTTCTTGTTCAAAATTCAACAAGCATTTATTGAGCAATGACTATGTGCTAGACACTGTTCCAAGTGCTGAACATATAGCAGAGAACAAAATAGACATTCTCCCCCACTTTCACAAAGCTTATATTTTAGTGGAATAGACAATAAGCAAACAAATATGGGCAATTTTGATAACTTAAGTGCTCTGAAAGAAGTTGGCAGGATGATTTGGGGGATTTGAGTAGGAGGTGGAAGAGAATACTATTTAGATATAGAGTGGTCAGGAAAAACTTCACTGAAAAAGTCACATTTGAGTTAAATCCTGGAGCTGGGGGGGAGGGTAGTGGTGTTCTGATTAACTGGCTCTCAAAAAAGAAAAAAAGATTTAAAAAATGCCCCAACTTGTATAGTTTTGTTGATTTCCATGGTGTATATACACCTAGCCAATTTCCAGATGTCAACATGATGTCACTGAATTCAGAGTTGGGAGGAAAGGTTGGCTCCAACCAGCCTGGCGGGAGGGGAAAGCATTTCCAGCACACCACTGGAAGAATGTTCTGGAAGGAAGAAGAGTTTGTGGAAAGGCATTGTAGCAAGAAGGAGCTCAGGGTGACTAGGGACAGGAACTGAGGAAGAAGGAGTGTGAGAAGTCAGAGAGGTTGGCAGATGCCAGAGTTTCCAACTAAGGAGTTGGATCTCATTCTAAATGAAGTGGGACAAGATCTGATTTACATTGTAAAATGATCACTCCTGTTGTTATGTGGGGAATGAATTCGAACAGCAATAAGAATAGAAGCAGGTAGCCAGTTAAGAGTTATTTGAAGTTGTTCAAGCAAGAATGAGGATGAGAGCTACAGAAATGAAAGAAGTGGATATATTTGGGAATATATTTTTAAGGCAGAAAATAGGACTTACTGGTAGAATGGATGTGACCATTCAGGGAAAGAAGCACTCAGAATGAGTCCTAGATTATCATCTGACCAACTAATGCATCAGGTTTCCAATGCCATTTACCAAAATGGGGGAAAGGTTGTTGGTAGTGGGGGACTAGATCTGAGTTTGGGAAGGTTACTTGAGGTGTATAGTAGGTGTCCATGTGGAAACGTCAAGTAAACATTGGATATAAGAACCTGGAACTGAGGGGAAGACTGGGAATGGAGATATAAATTTGCATGTCATCTGCATCATATGGCAGTTGAACAACATGACTTGTTGGGATTATGTCAAGAGAGCAGATTGATAGAGAAGAGATTCATCCCTGAAGAACTCAAGCACTCAGATGTCATCTAGAAAAGGAAAATTCAGCAAAGGACACCAGACAAAGCGGTCAATTAAGTCACAGAGAAACAGAGCATTGTGCCATCACAGGAGCTTGAAGGAAAAAGTATTTCAAGAAGGAGGAAGTAGTCAACTGCATTATATCTGCTGAAAGGTCAAGTAACATGGAGATGGAGAGTGCCCACAAGATGCAGCAACATGGAAGTCGTGGGTGGCCTTGAGGAGAGATGTTTCAGGCCCTGGTGATGCAGAATGAATCGGGGCGACAACTCTGACATGGCAAAGCAGAAACTTGCTTAGCCTGCCCCATCCCAGAGTTAGTCTCCCCTCTGTGGAAACTGGTGTGATACACTGGGAAAGACGTAGGTGGAGGCTGACAGTATCAGTCCACACTCTGAAGAGCTGTGTGATTCTAATAAGCTGGATAACCTCTCTGGACTTTCATCTTCTTGCCATTAAAATTAGAGGCTCTGAGGGGCACCTGGGTGGCTCAGTGGGTTAAGCCTCTGCCTTCAGTTCAGGTCGTCGTCTCAGGGTCCTGGGATTGAGCCCCGTGTTGGGCTCTCTGCTCCACAGAGAGCCTGCTTCCCTCTCTGTCTCTTCCTGCCTGTCTGCCTGCTTGTGATCTCTCTCTGTCAAATAAATAAATAAAATCTTTAAAAAAATAAAATTAGAGGCTCTGAAATTCTATTTATTCATTTACTCATTCAGCCAATGACTATTAAACAGCTATTCTATGCTAGGTTCTGAGTAAGAAAGAGACCATGTCATACATACTCTTGAATAATTGTCTCGAATTCACTGACCTACTTTTTTGCATTTATATGTGACTTACCTCCCCAGCAAGATGGTAGAGTTCTTCCTTGGGCCTGTAGCCTTCTCATCTTGGCCACAGGGCCTACTATAATGCCTGGAAAATATCATGCACTTAATATTGGGGTCATGAATATGTTGTTGTCCCATTACAAATTATATTCATCATTTTCTGATTCATGTACAAATCTTGACTCTGTCATTCATTGTTTGGGCAAGTTACCTCTCTGTGCCCCAGTTTCCTCAACTAAAATGTGGGTCATAATAGTATTTATAGAACAATATGAAAATTAAAATGGGTGTCTGGCATGTATTAAGCTATTATTTTTTTTAAAGATTTTATTTATTTATTTGTCAGAGAGAGAGAGAGGGAGAGAGAGCAAGCACAGGCAGACAGAATGGCAGGCAGAGGCAGAGGGAGAAGCAGGCTCCCTGCTGAGCAAGGAGCCCGATGTGGGACTCGATCCCAGGACACTGGGATCATGACCTGAGCCGAAGGCAGCTGCTTAACCAACTGAGCCACCCAGGCGTCCCTAAGCTATTATTTTTTTAAGATTAAATAACTATTTTGACATAATCGATTTACTTTATAATCTGATATATTTTATGTTATGCATTTTATTTTTTAACTTAAATCCAATTAATTAACATATATTATTCTTTCCTGAGGTAGAGGTCAGTGATTCATCAGTCTTAAATAATACCCAGTGCTCATTACCTCACATGCCCTCCTTAATGTCTATCACCCAGTTACCCCATCCCTTCACCTTCCTCTCCTCCAGCAACCCTCATTTTGTTTCCTATGATTAAGAGTCTCTTATGGTTTATCTACCTCTCTGACGTTGTCTTGTTCTATTTTTTCCTCTCCCCTATGATCCTCTGTTTTGTTTCTTAAATTCCACATATACGTGATATCATATTATTATATCATATTATTATTAATAATATGTGCTCAAGGTAGTAAATCCATAAAAATCAGATGGATGGGGTACCTGGGTGGCTCAGTCGTTAAGCTTCTGCCTTCGGCTGGTCATGATCTCAGGGTTCTGGGATCAACCCCGCATTGGGCTCTCTGCTCAGTGGGAAGCCTGCTTCTTCCTCTCCCGCTCCCCCTGCTTGTGTTCCCTTTCTTGCTGTGTCTATCTCTGTCAAATAAATAAATAAAATCTTTTTAAAAAATCAGATGGAGAAGTGAACTAAATTACTCATCACTGCACAGCTAGAGATAAGCACCACTTCGGTGCATATCCTCAGTCTTTCTTTTGCATGATGCAAAGAATTGTTTCCTGAACTCACACAGCTCAGATGGCCATTGTATACGATGGTGCTTTCAACTGGAAATATTATGTAGAGTTCTTAATATTATGCCTTTTACTTTCCCTTCATGCAAAATAGGGTGAAATTATGTTCCTACTATTATATTTTAATAAAATATATGTAATAAAAGCTACAAATTATTTGAGTCTTTGCAGTTTGGATCCTAAGCATTTTATATACATTATTAACTTGCCACAACAACACTTTCTGGTAGTTATAATAGCCATTTTGTTGATGAGGAAGATGAAGGTCAGACAACATGGCATTACCATTGTTCAGCAACAACCTGCTCTGTTCTCTTTCTGGACATGTGTGAGTAACTGTGCTCTGCCACATTGATATTAGTTGTGGCCATATGAAATGTGGTCAGTGAAATGTGACTGGTACATGTTAGTTCTGGATAGGAATGTTTAATTGCGGGTGTTTAACTCTCCACCAGTCTTCCCTCTACCATGGTGATCATGGAAACCAGCATAGACTTGGAAAGTTAATGCTGAGGCATCATGAGAACAGCTGTGCTGGAGAGTTGCCAGCCCCGGATCAGTCTTTGCTTGAGCAAGAAATAAACCTTTCTTGTTTTAAGCCACTGAAACTTTGAGATTGTTTGTTACCACAGCATAGTTTGACCTATCCTGACTAAGGGAGAGCACTGAAGAGACTCCCCAAGGTCACAGAGATTGATTCAGACCCAGATCTGTATGCCCCAAAGTCAATGTTCACTAGTTTGCGTAAGATGAGTCAGACAGAGATTTTGTGAAAAGAGGGAGCCTAAAACTTACTGTAATGGTCACTGTTACCAGCTTTCTTATTTCACCTTGAATACGGCAACGATAGCTTCATCTTCGAGGTTGAATGGCATTTTTCCAGATCTGCACAGATCTGCAAAACAGAATAATCTTGCCATTTATGGTAGAATCTGTGTTTTTGACATTGTGGAAGAATAAGGAAAAGTCACATTACAGTTGTGTAGCAAAGCTTGAAAGGGGACTATCTAAATTAGATAGTGTTAATAAAAAAACTTTTACCTAGCAAGAAGTTTTAATGCTAAATCCTTCAGAAGAACCTCAGGGTGATGAGATTGGAAAAAGGTTTTAAGGACAGAAATTCCCGAGTATCCGTCAGACTGAGTGGTTAAAAGAGGAGAAACAGGCAGAATACAGAAACAGTCATGGTTTTCAGAGTATGATGGTGACAACAGCATGAAGCCCTATATTATAAGAAGAACTATAACAGGAACGCCATAACTGGTGGAAAGAGTCTACCGCCCCTCCCCAGAATCTGATTGCTGGGGGATCTCTTTCAAAAACTGTGGCAGGAACCATGTGGTTACCTTTCGTTAGCATCCTTCATGGTGGAAGATATATTCAATTTTAATGCAACCCCTAAATTATTCAAAGCAATTAAAGATGGCATCTCCTTAGTGTCTCTAACCCATCAGCACAACCTGTTCAAATTAGGCATTTCTTAAAATCAGAACACTACTAACGAAGAAAAGGCATCTCTTTCTTGTTCAGTAGGCAAAGAAGGAACTGGTTCTAATTGTGTACATTCCTACTCTCCCAGCCTTGATCCCAGGGCAGGATATTATCATGGTCCAGGCACTTTCCCCTTAGGGATGGATGTGATGGATGACAAATGAGGTGTCAATGTCTCCTTTGGACTAAAGTTCAGATGCATGTGGGTCTTTGCCCAGACTTTGGTCCAGGGAAACCCAAAGCAATAGGCCTGGGTCTTGGTGTATCATCTAAACAGAATGGATATAGCACCAACTGCAGGAACCCAGGCTGTGACTAGGTTCTGGCATCTTTTAGTGTTTCTTCCCAGCTCCATTCATGAAAAACAGGCCTATCCCTCACAGGGTCATTTTCATCATATTACATCAGAATCAGAGGCTTCATCAGCACTGGCTTGATTGCTTTATTTGCTATAAGACATTTATATTTAAGAATTAAAACATTTTCATTGTCAAGTTGTGCAGAGCATTACAAGGTTTCTTGCAATCTCCTGGCTTTCTAAACTGACACACACTCAAATGCTAAACCTAAGCATACTCAAAATAATGTTCCTTCCACTTTTATTCAGTGGAAGATAATCATGATATTGCTTAAGGGGTTCCTCATAATGAAGATGTCTTCACTTTCTTGATGGAATCTCTTTCTGTTAGTATTACAAGTAAAAATGTTTTACTCCTACATCAACCTTTCGTATGGCTATAAAGAGAGCCCTATGCACCAGAGGCCTCTGTACAATTCCCTTGCTAGGTGGCTAAAAGCATAATTTTGGTTTCCAGGGACAGAGAGCACATCACTAGCTTGCAGCTTGGTAACATTCAATCTTCCCAGCTGAAAACCAGAACTTGTCAGCAGTCAGAGTGCTTCTGTTTTCCAATCTCTCTCTCTCAGCACTTTTCCACTTACTAAAGGAATATCTCAATTTCTGTGCTGGCAGGAAATATATAAAGAGTCCACATTTATCCAGCAAACATTATTAAACACCTTGTGCTAGATAGTAGGGACCCAAACTCAAATCACATTTCCTCCCAAATATGTCATCTGAACTTGGGGTTAGACAGAACCTGGTTGAATTTTGGCTCTTCTTTGTGACTTTGTGGGAGAAACTTAATTTCCCTATGCTTTTGTTCTCTTGTCAATAAAAGTGGACAATGAGAGTCCCTTTCACAGGGTCATGTAAATATTTAATGATTGACGTAGTGAGTTAGAACACTGGCTGGCCTGTAAGATCTCAATGAATGCTAATTTTTCTTACTATTATTATTCTCATCTTCTAGGGAAGTTGAGGGTGAACAAGGTAACCTAGAGGTAGACCTTTAACTAGGTTTACTTGAAGCCATGCTATATCCTGCTTTCTCCTAAATGCTAGATGTTTTCTGTTTCTCCATTTTGCTGCTTAACGGTGGCTGTTTCATCTTAAACCTGGTTCACATCATAGTAGAGGAAGGCTGTTGTAGAAGTCAGGGCTACATGTTTCCTTGTTCCCATCCACTTGGAAAACAAGATTGACCTTAGGTGTCTTTTGTCTAAGAGCAAGAAGATACTTTCCCAGCAAACCTCTCCTGGTATCATTCTGGTCAGAACTGGGTTACATGGTTATTAAGCCAGTCACCAGATGGGGGATGGAAATGTCCTTAGAGTCTGGGGACCCATGGGCTTTTTCAGAGCATTTCATTTCTTCATTACTTACTTACCTATTTTATTATATTCTTTAAATCATTAAGATTGAAATGATTTTTCATGCTATGTTTCATGCTATGTTTATGTTTATGCTATGATGGCCAATTGATTATAACAGAGAAAGATGGTAAATGTGATAGTATAAATCTTCCAAGAGTGTTGGAGGGGATGGGAGTCAAAGCACATAGGGAGAGGGAATGGCCCAGGTAGGCAGGGGAGCTCTCCTTTACTGCAACAGGAGACAAGGAGGAGCAGATGGTCCCAGTCTGGGCAGGTGACGCTAGCTACCTTTGTTTCCTTCAGCAGTCTGAGTGGATCCACCGACTGCACACTTCCAGCCACACTTACTGCCACAGGGACAAGCTTTCTGCTTTCTGGGCTGCTGCTGAGCCCTGCCAGAAGAAACCATTGAGAAGTTTGCCTGTACCCAGAGTGCCAGCATTTCTAATTGGCTTTTCCTACCAAGGTTTGACATGGTGGAACATTCTCTAAGAAGTATATTTAGTTCCTCCTTGGATAATGTCTTCTCCTCCAATCACTGCCACCTCATGGCAAGCTCTGGCACTGCTTTGGACCAAGTGGCCTAGAGGTTCAGGTGCAGGCTTGTGGGAAGATTTGCTAAGAAAGTCAGGATTGCACTCTCCTTATTTATCAAAGTTCCAATAAGGAAAGTTACCTCTCCTAAGATATTTATTAATTACAAAGAGAAAAACAGTAACTTTATAGTAGAAACACATGACAGACACCAAATAACCAATTGATCAAGGTTAATATTACTGGTAATAAGCCATATTGACTTTACTTCCTGATATGATGAACACAGAAGGCCACATCTCTTCTGTGGTATTCATACCAAAAATGCCATAATCTCATCATGAAAAACATCAGACCAACTCAAATCAAGAGACATACTACAAAAAACTAACCAGTGCTCTTCAAAAGACTTGAAGTTGTTTAAATATCCTTCAATGGGTGAGTGCTTAAATAAACTGGGGCACATTCTATCATGGAGTACTCAGCAAGAAGAATGAAAGCGATCAATACACACCACAACTTGGATGGAGCTCAAGGGAATTATAATCAGTGAAAGAAAACAATCTTGAGAGGTTACCTACTGTAAGATTGTATTTACACAGCCTTCTTAAAATGACAAAACTCTAGAGATGGAGAACAGATGAATGGTTTCCAGGACTGGGGAGTGGGAGAGTCAAGGAGATCACTGTGGCTCCTTCCTTGTGTACTACAAGGGACCCTTGTGATGGAACTGTTCTTTGATGTTTGTCACACAAATCCACACACGATAAAACAGCATAGAACTAAACACACCACACACATATACACCAAAATCCATATAAAAGTGGTGAAATCTGGAGAGAGTCCATGGATTTTATCAATGTCAATTTCCCGGTTGTGACTTTGTGCTATGGTTACGCAAAATGTTACCATTGAGAAAAACCAGGTGAAGTGCGTAGGGATCTCTCTACATTATCGCCTCAACGCAGGTTTCTTCTTCTCAACATAAGTTTTTAAAAATATGTTAGATTGTAAAAGTCAAGAAAAAGCGTGAGAGGAGTCTTCGATTGGAGGAGATGGAGTCATGTAACTAAATGCAATATGGGACCTTGGTTTGGATGCCAGGCCAGAGAAAGGACTTCAGTGCAACCAAGTCTATAGTTTGATCACAGTACTGTATCAATGTTCATTTCTTAGTCTGATCAATGTATTTTATTATTGTTATATAAGATAGTGACATTGGGGAAGCTGGACGAAGGGAATTCTGTACTATTTTTGTAACTTTTTCCACACATTCAAAGTAATAGAAAAATTTTTTAAAGATTTATTTTTTATTTGAGAGAGAGCAAGTGCGATGAGGGGCAGAGGGAGAGGGAGAGAGAATCTCAAGCAGACTCCTGGCTTATTGTGGAGTCTGACACAGCGCTAGATCTCACAAACCTCAGGTAACAACCTGAGCCAAAATCAAGAGTCAGACACTTAACTGACTGAGCCACCCAGGCACCCTATAATTTAAAATATTTTTTAAATTTTCAAATTTTCAAAATAAAACAACTTTAAAAATTCTACAGAGGAAAATTCCTTTTATCCCAACTAATCAGAAATACAGTAACTGTTTTTTAAATATAAATTGGAAAGCTAGCAAATAGAGTAAGCAAAATAAAAAACAAAGGGCATATGTAAGTTCTGAATATTCTTACTGATACATTTCTTCAAGTTTAGGACCATTTATAGCAGCCACCATATAAAGTCTAGACTGAAAATACCACATCAATACTACTTTTTTATTACTGTAGCCTCTATAATCTACTGTGTTCAAATGGCTTGATCTGGTATTTGTTTCTCAGAGCAGCTCTCTCCCTGATGACTGTCCTATGAGCAAGCCTTTTTCTGCTCCCACACCTGCTGTTTACGGTGGAGACCAAAGCAGGCCTTGGGGTTGCCTTGACTAGTTCCAAAGAACCTATCCAGGCCACTCTAGTCCAGAGGAATGACCCAGCATGACTCAGCATGTTTTGCAACATGATTGGTTGAAATGAAGATTTCTCCACACCTCTGGTCTCTCAATGTCATACTTCCAAGAGCCACGGACTCAGAGAAGACAACCAACTCCCACCCAACACTGTGCCCTGTGCAGCCATGTTCTCCCAGCTCAGCTTCTGCCATGTTCTTTGGCCAAGTCATCTAAATGAGCCAGGTTTTGCTGTGTGTGGACTTTTTTTTCTTCCTTTAAATAAGTATTTTTCCAAGCATGGAATTCAGAGGAGAGGTCACTTTTTCTGCATGGGAATCTGTCTGCTTTCTTTTTATGGTCATTTCTATATCCAGAAGGTCCCAGGTCCAGTACGCCATGGGACATTCTAGTAAGGCTCCCCTGAGCAAACATCCCTGTGTTCGCCTGCTGTCTTGTCACCAGATCTCATTCAGAGGCCACTTTCTTTAGTTCCCTTCAGTCCCTGGTTTTTCTGCTCATGTGTAAAAAGAGCACTCCTTTGTTTTCTTCTTTGGGTTCTTATCTGTGCAGCTCTGGTTCAAGCCTGGACTGGTCTGGTTTTCATCCATCTAACTGCAGAGGTTATAGCAGGATGGACAGAATTTTGGACATAGAAGTCTGGGAAAACTTTTCCTATAAACCTGACTTGATACATCTGTCCTGCTGGCAGCCAGAGGCCCACCAGGCGTCCAGCTGGCCCTTCGCCTCTTCCAAGGGGCTCAGTCCAATGAGGAGTTCCCTGATATTCTTCACCCTGGAAAAAGCAAGCATCCCTCCCAAGACAGCTTGATGGGTTGGGCATATCATGGGCCCAGGTACCCCACAAACAGTCTCCCACCCCAGCAGGTGCACAAGGGAGATCCAACACCCAGCAAGGAGAATCAGACTGAAGGACCAGATAATGCCAACTCTTTCTGCTTTCAGAACTACATTCTCTTAGAAACACAAAAAACAAAGCCCCACTTTCATCTGTCTGGTTCTGCTAGATGCACCATTAGAGCATAAAGATGAATTCCCAATGTCCAGACTCATGAGTCAATATGTTTATTATTACACAAGAAACCCAGCCTAGAACTTCAGGTACTTCCTTTTCAAGCCAATGTTTTCTGGCACCAGTGACTTTAAAGAAAACCTGATCCTCCACGCAAACCTCGCTGGCATGAAACCCTCACCCAGCAGAATGTTCAGAGAATCCACGGCTCTGCTGTGTCAGGGTGTGTGGCAGCCCTGGAGAAGGGGAAACAGGCCAGGACACAGAAGAAGCTGGGTGCTATTTCAGGCCAGCAGCAAGGGTCTCTGTCACTTGGGCAATGATGCTCAGCTGCGAGGATTTCCAGGCGCACTGCAGGGTGCAGGCGGGCTGAGCTCATCCCACTGGTAGGCTGCGGGTGCTTCCTGGAGGTTGGCTAATGACCATCACATGGCTGGACCTAGATCCCCACCCTGGGGCTCAGAGCACACTCCATCCGCAGCTTGAGGTGCAAGGCAGTGCAGGAGGGGGCCAGCCACTGCCATTCTCACCCAGCTTCTCACTGCACCCCTGCTGCATCCAGAAGGTCCTCGAAGGAGGGCCTCCGGGGCTCTGGCTGCCCTGGGCACTGTAGGTGGGGGAAATCATCCATGGAACTCTGACATTTTCTCTCTGTTTATTCTTTATATTTTAATGGAATTCTGTGGTCCAGACTTGGTTTCAGACTCTGTGCTCTCAGAGTCAGCTAAAGTACAAAGGGGAAAAAAAAAGAGAAAGTAGTGGGAAAAATTAGATTCTTGATTTGTGTCCAGATGGTACTGGACGAAAATAGACTCAGAGATTCTCACTGCAAACTTGCCTCTGGTATGAAGCTCCCCTCCCCTCTTCATTTAAGGTCTTCTTGGTAGAAGATGGAATGGGAACGGGAAAAATACTGGGAACATTCATTTTGCTTTTTCCCAGCCATATATTACCAGGCTTGCACAGGTTCCAGTGGGGACTTTGTGAAACACCAGGAGTCGCCCCACGCGCGTGAAGGGGCCTGGGACAATAAGGCCAGCCTGAAGCAGGATGGAGCTGCTGTGTCCTGCAGGCGCCAATAGCGTGTGATATAACCGGCAGTGCGGCACCGCTGATCTGGCCAGGAAGGGCCACACCGCCCTGCTTCCGGTTCCGTGTTCAAGGACCTCAAATCCAAGGAGAGAGGCATGGCCCCTGGGCTCTGGGTCCACCCCACGCAGAGAGCAGCAAGGTCTCCTACGTGCACCATTCTCCTTCACTTCAGGGCCAAGTGCACAGGGGCTTGGCACCCGCTGGAAGGCCTGCCCAGAAGGTGGAGGGCACTCAGTCTTCTTGGAGGATAGCGTGAGGAAGTCTTAAGGGAGTCCACCTGTCACAAATAGAAAACCTGACAGATGGCTCATCTCCGATTCTACCCAGCCTGAGCTTGACCACAAAACCAAGTGATCCCAGGGCCCCATCCTGAGCAGAGAGAGGTCATGCCTGCAGTAGTCAAAAATGATTCCCCATTATTCTTTTTGATGTTCCCTGGGAGCCCAGTGTCCATACGCCCCCAGATCCTGAAGTCCAGGACCTCCTCCACTGATAGGCAACCCAGTGGAGGTCAATCAATGCCAAGGAAATGAATAGTGGCCAGATGGAAAGTACTCTTTTTTTAAGTGCAACTTTCTCATAATTGGGTCTCCTTTCTAATGTTTAAACTGTCTTGCAGGACAGGTAGAGTGCCAGTGAGTCAGTCCTTGGTTCTGGGAGCTGGGGCTGGGCAGGGTAAAAAGCCAAGAGGTCTCAGGGGCCAAGCAGATGCCCGAACCAAGAGTGGGCACAACATATCTAAGGAAAACATCCATCTGAGGTGCAATGAGACAGGTCCCAGGCAACAGGCTGCCCCCAGACCCAAGGCAGACCCTGGAGAGACACAGCCCAGCAGATCTCCTTGGGCACTGGGATTCAGATGCAGGGACCCTCTGTGGTTTGCCTGGGGCTTCGTCTGGGTTCAGGGTCAAGTCTTCTTTCAGAGCTTGAGGGTTTGAACTAAAATCCGTCCCTCTTCCCAACCCCCCTTTACCTATATGTTGGGTATTTTCTTAACTTCAAATCAGCATCTGGGGAAACCTCATTGCATGGCCAATGCCACCAATATGCTTGAACAGAGAATAATAATATCTTACGTGTTCCCGTGTTTATACTTGACAAAATAGCTTTCACATTTTTCCCTCATGCAGGCCTCAGGTGTGCTCTGTGAGGTAGAAAGGAAACGGCTCCACAGACCAGTGAGCTCCTTGTTCATCGCTGTAACCTAAGCTCTTACTATACTGCCTGGCATGAGTAGATACTCAAATATTTGCTCAGCAGAGGGATGGGTAGGTGGGGGGGTGGTAGGGTCAGAGGACGGATGGGTAGAATTGGCCTTGGTTTTAAGCTGGATTAAATTCCCAATTCCAATACCTACCTATATGTGGCTTTCTCCAAGCCTCTGAGCATTCTTCTCATCTATAAAATAGCAGTGAGGATATCTAGTTTCTGCTACCACAATAAAGAAAAAGACACAGACTCACTCAGTGTCATAAGGGATTAGGAATAGAGCCAGGGCTTGACTTGTGATGTTCATGATTTGGCCCATTGTATTATGGTGGAGGAACAGGGCAAACTATTACATGCTTTATCTGTCAGGCTGTGCCTTAGGAACATTAAAATCCTTACAACAGTCGTATAGGGTAAGTATTATTAGTATTATTAGTATTTCCACCTTACAGATGAAGAAAATAAGACTCAGAGAAGTTAAATGACTGGTTGAAGCTTCCAGGGTGGACGTCGGCTCGGAACCCAGTCTGTATGACCTCAAAAGCCAACTTTTTCACCACCTGTCATAGTCCACACTTGGAGGCCTTCCAGGTTCCCCTTCCACCCTGGAAACAAGACTCAGGGTGGGGGGCAGGGCGCCAGAGACTGGTCCTGCAGTAGAAGCCGCCACCCGAGGAGCTGCCACAGTTTTAGCTCTTGACCCATGTATACAAAAGGCCCTTCAGAGCTGGACTGCTTTAAACAGAAACATGGCTGCCCACTGTGACATTCTAGAGCATCAAACTGCTCTTTGGCTGCCCAGATTTTTTCTTCCAGACAGTCTGAAAAACAGCAGGTAATGGTAACCTTTATGAGACTAGACTGATTCTATGGAACCATTTACAGCCCAAAATAAACTTGAGGTATAGGAGGATTTATTGTGGAAGTCACCGTGGAGGAAAACCTGAAGGAAAATGAAAACAGAGCTTAGTCGAAATCATTTCACAAGCCTTTCTATTAGAGTAATTGGTTGAGAGCCCTCCCAGCTGGGAAGCGACAGAGCCTCTAGAACTCTGATTCCCAGTACTTCAATATGGGACACACCTGTGCCCAGGAGGGGGGAAGAAAGATGGGGTGGAGGAGAAAGAAACGCTTTAATCCTAGAACAAATGGAAATTCTTAATGGGTGGGAGTTGACAATGTCTGTCTCCAAGATGTACTTCTCTATCAGTTCAAGCTCAGCTACAAGGAATAAAGAACCGAGCCTAAGTAACTCTAAGCCAAATACTAGTTTATAGGTCTACATAACTTTTAAGTGTAGAGATGGGTTGTTATAGACCAAATATTGCTGTCCCCCTCCCCAAATGCATATGTTGAAACCCTAGCCCTCATTGTGAGGCTATTTGGAGGTGGGGCCTTTGGGCTAATTAGGTTTAGAAGAGGTAGAGGGTGGAGTCCTTATGATGGGATCAGCATCTTCATAAGAGGAGAGCTCTCTCCATCTCCCTCCCTCTCTCTCCCTCTCCCTCCCTCCTTCCCTCTCCCTCTTCCTCCTTCCCTCTCTTCCCCCTCCCTTCCTCCCTCTCTCCCTTCCTGCCTCTCTCCCCCTTTCCCTCTCCCTCTCTCCCTCCCTCCTTCCCCTTCCCCCTCGTTCTCCACACCCCCCCCACACACACACAATGTGAGCACACAGCAAGAAAGACAGCTACATACACGCCAGAGAACCCTCACCAGAATCTGCCCATGCTAGCACCCCGACCGTGGACTTCCAGCCTCCAGAACTGTGAGAGGTAAAAATCTGTTGTTTAAGCCTTGCGCTACCCCCCACCATGATATTTTGTGATAGCAGTCTAAGCTGACAAAGATGCAAGTCTAGCTTCAAACAGGGCTGTCTATAGGGATTCAGGGCTGCCATTTTTCGCTTATTTCTCTCTCCCAGCATCTCAGCTTTCTGTGCTCTCCCCAGGCTCTGTTCTTAGAAAAGCTCACACCCCGGTGAAAGAAAAACGGCTTCCAGGTTCAAGCGGGAAGGGCAGCCTGGATGGCGGCACCACCTCCCATCCCAGAATTCCCAGCAAAGTCTCATTACATCTCCCTGGCTCCGACGGGACCACATGCCCATTTGTGGACCAGTCCCTGTGGCCACAGAATGTGATGTGATGTGCCACCTGCCTTAGGCCTAGGCCACATGCTTCACTCTGATTCTGCGGACACAGCCCTACTATGGGTGTGGGGTACCAAAGACACGAAGAACACGTGCCTGTCACCATAGGCTAGCCGAGCCCAGCTAGATCTCAAAAGCAAACCCCTAGGTTAAGGAAAGAGTGAGACCGCAAGAGAACAGATAAACACCGGCAAAGAAAAGGCCGACTTGTATCAGTAATCCAGTACACTGAGTTTATCATCGAGCTGTGAAATGTTTTATCCCAAATAATAACTTAAAAGGTAGAGTTTATTAAGACCAAAATTCCTACCTAAAGCTCAGGGCCTCAGATTCTGCAAAAAGGTTGGTCGATCCTAAAGAAATGTTTCCTATTTAAATAAATACAGGTGTGCCTCACTTTTCACTGCATTCATTCCTGAAATCATGTGTATGAACTGAGATTGAGACCAGTGGATTGTGTTTTCCGATTTGGATTCCTTAAAGGGGCACTGCAAATTCATCTATCGTGTGAAAATTCTCCTTTATTTTCACTATAAATTTGGATTGTGGCCTATTGGCTTTTTTTAAAAGTGAAACCTCGGTAGTATTCTTAACACACACACACACGTAAGTGTGTGCACATGCATACACTCTATTCCAAAATCCACAGACCCCAGAGCAGTGCCTGTAGGAGAAGTTTAATTTTTTTCCCCCAGCAGTCTTTCTGCATATGAGTCCATCCTTGTAGGACTAAATCTCTTTAAATTAACTTCCCCAGACTATGTTCCTCCCAGGACAACAAATTCCATAAACAAATGGCCCTCCAGTGACTTGACAGCAGAAAGACTCCAGGAACCAATGCTCCCTGAGCCAAGAAACAAAATTCTGTTTCAATACTGTTTCCACTGGATCCAAGGTCAGGCCCCCGTGCATCTCGATGGCACCAATTTGCAGGGCGCTCCAGCAAGTTCAACAGAGTTCACAGGCAACATCCACCCCACGCTGCGGGGCCATAAGGACAGATGCCAAAGTAGGCATAGATTGTGTGGGGATTATTCTGATTTGTCATTTGGAAATTTTACTTGCCCTGTTGATAAAAGCTGATATTTAATCAGTACTAGAACATAAGTTGTGTTTATTAGGAGTTTTCTCTTGAATAGGCTGAGAACTCAGAGATTTCCTTCGGCCAGGGGCATATGTGGCAATCTCTTAAGACCACTGTCTTCCAGCTGAAATGCTCTGGGATTTATGAACATGATCTTGACATAAACATCTGAAAGTAGGGCCACAACGAAAGAGGGCATATTTTTGGCCACTGTATAATAAGTCTCCTTTTCAAGCATAAACGGAAGAGAGCCACATTGCAAAGGACTTACTTCCACCATCTCTGCTGCCCTCCCAGGAAGGAGGCAGAGAACACCTTTCCTGGAAGGATCAGGCAACTCTCTTCCTAGCAGGGTTTCAGGGGGCACCTCCCTCACCCCAAGGAACATCTCCCCCCAGGTGCTCTGCTGATGCCAAAGCTCATTCCATAAAGGTCACATTACTTGGTTCCTCAAGTTCAAAGGCAACTATTCTGGGAAATGCTGGCTTAAATCCACTAACATGGGCCTTAGTGATGCAGAGGCTTTGCTGAGAAGCTGAGTTGATGGTATCATTCATTCATTTTGGGAACTACTTCATTTAATCTTCCAAGCAACTTGATGGGCAGGCATATGCTCATCATGAGGAAACTCACATTTAAGAACAGTAAGGTGGGGCTGTTGGGTGGCTCAGCGGTTTAGGCATCTGCCTTCAGCTTAGGTGGTGATCCCAGGGTCTTGGGATTGAGCCCCGCATTGGGCTCCCTGCTCTGTGGGAAGCCGGCTACTCCCTCTCCCTCTGGCCGCCCCAACCCTGGCTCATGCTCTCTCTTTCCCTCAAATAAATAAATCAAATCTTAAAAAAAAAAAAAAAAAAAAGGAATAGTAAGGAACTTGCCTGGGTCACACAGGGTTTCAAGAAGCAAAGGGATTGGGAAGGGGATTAGTACAGTATGGGGATAGGTAGGTTTCATCTGCTTCTCAGTTGTTCCTAGGGCTGAGCCCCCAAATAAGCACAGCACAGCTCTGTGTCCCGCCCCTGGCCTCCCCCACCCAACGCCCCAGAGAGAGAGCTGGGCCAGAACAGGCACAGGTGGGGTGAGAGCAGGTACCCAGCCAAAGAGGAAGTAAACTACAAGCCATGGGCTCCTCTGAGCAAATACATCCGGCCTCATTTTCCCCTACCAGTTTTCCAGGTGGAAAAGAAAGGATCCAAGTGATTCTCCTTTCTTCTCTCCCATCAACCACAAACATGTTCCCATCTCACCAACCTTTTACATACCTGGGGCCTGAAGTTTGAGAGTTGCAGACAGGAAAAACATTCTCCACAGGCCTTGCACAGAATCCGACGTGGAGGGTGGATAGGCAAACAGACAGAATCAAGACCAGGACTCAGCATTACGGCACCTGATACTCTCCCTGCGCACCCCCCCCCCCCCCCCGCTTTGCAAACATTGCTATATGTAATGCATTTAACAACATGAACCATCCTGGTGGGTCCTCACTGCCAGGAATTTTCTCTCGGTATCTACACTTTGCTCTGTAACCCTAGGCACGTTCCATCATGGAAAGCTCTGGTGCTCCCTGTGTGGGGCGGATCAAGCAACTGCTGGCTGCCCTGAGCTCCCTCAGGCAGCCACCCACCTGGGAAAGCCCGATCTGCCGGCCTGGGATGTGCTACCCCAGCCCATGAATCCAGATGCTCCTTATTAAGACACTTCAGGTTTGTGATGTTAAATTAATTTGTCAAATTATAAGTGAAAAAACGGGTTCTGATAGCTCTCTTTGCAATTTCCCACAGTTGAGGAGATCAAAATTCTTGCAGCTACTGAAGAGTGAAACCTGCCTTCCACCCAGTGGGTTTCCGAATCTGTTGGCTCATTCATTTAGCTAGCCAGTGTTGAGCCCCTCCTGTATGCCTGGTCCAGGGCCAGCTGCTGGGCCTTCAGAGATCCCCCCAGGGGACACCCTGGAAACAAATCATGACAGCGTTAAGTGGCTAATTTGCAATAGGAACAGGCATACCTGACACCAGGGGAGCAGAGGAGAGTTCAAGGCCACAGCTGAGGCTGACCCAGTAAAGTGTTGGCCATTACAGAGCAGGCTTAGGTTTCCTCCACACTCTGGGATCCAGGTTTATACTCGGATTCCAAGTGTACCAGGACGCCTCCCAATATAGCGAATCCACCTAAGGACATCCCAAGGAGCCTGTAGAGGCAGATGCTGCAGTGCCCATGAGCCTGTGTGGTCTGGTCTGATGGAGGGGCCAGTCCCCCACAGTCGTCTTCATGCTGAGGCCCAGGAGCGTTGAGGGTATTGCAGGGGAAAGAGTAGACTGAGCGCTGGCCGGCTCGCCCAACGTGCCAGACGTTCAAGCAGTCGGTCATTCGTTAATGCAAAAAATATGCTGTGCCTATGGTTGCCAGATGCCACTCTGGGGCCAGGGCTGAAAAAGGATACAACTCCCTGCCCTATGGAGCTGACAGCCTATGGCAGCGAATCAGACAAGAGATGGGAAGAGCAAAGACTATTTCTGTGTGCCAGTTCTTGGTGCTCTTACACATTCCACCTTCACCACCACCCCGTAAGGTGGGCACTATTATTAACCCTGACATACACAAAAGGAAACTGAGACACAGAAATGTCAAGTATCCTCTCCAAGGTCACTAGCTGGGAAATAGAGGCGTTAAGGATTAGAACCTGAGTAATATAGAGATCATGCTCTCAGTAATTACTCTCTGCCAGGAAATAAATGTCAGTTACATGTTGTATTAGGAGATGATAAATTCAGGAGAAAAAGCTAGGAACAGGGAAGCAGGATAGGAAATGCTGGGGTGTATGTGTGGGAGAATGTGACTTGTGTTTTTAATTATAGTGGTCAGGAAAATCCTCAGTGTGAAGGAGCACTTGAGCAAAGACTTGAATGAATTGAGGAAGTGAGCTCCACAAGCTTCTGGTGGGAGAGCATTCCAAGGAGCAGATAGCAAGTGCAAAGGCCCTAAGAGGGATAATTGCACCCAATTTCAATGTGAGGGTAGGGAAGTTCCATACCACCAAGCAGTTCTGACACCTGCTAGGTGTCCTACAAGTCAGCTCAATTTGCTATTGAGCTGGGATCCCACCGGCTAAGGGCTCAGTCCTTTAAGACTGTCCCCTCTCCTCTGACTTCAAATGCCCATTGCCAATTCATGTTGTCACTTGTTCGTCTGACCCATCAGCTATAGATCAGAGGTTCCAATGACCCGCTCTTTGGGTTTTATTCTTTTGCTAGAATCTGTCAGAGAAACATTTTACCTATCGGATTGCCAGTTTATGACAAAATCATCTAAGTCAGGAAAGGCCAGATGGAAGAGGTCATAGAGCAAGATATGCGGAAAAGGGTTAGAGCTTCCAGACCCTCTCTGAGTGCCCTGATCTCCATGTGCCCTGATCTCTGAGTGCCCTGATCCCCACCCAGACGCTCTGAACCCGCTCCTCTGGGAAGGCTTCCTAACACAGGTATGATAGATGAAATACTCAGCCACTGGTGATTGATTCAAGATTGATTCAACCTCCAGCCCCTCTCCCTGCCCCTGAAGTCAGAGGGTGGAGCTGAAAGTTCCACCCCTCTAATCTGTTTGCTTCCCCTGGCAGGCACCAGGGAATCTAGGTGGGGGTCCAAAAGACACTCATTAACATAACAAGAGATACCTTTATAGATCTCCTCACAGGAAATTCCAAGGGTTTGAGAAGCTCGGTGCCAGGACCTGGTCTAAGACCAAATATACATTTCTTCTTGTAACTCACAGTATCTCCAGGAGCCTGCCTGGAGTGTGAAGCCACTGAAGTGGAGGGAGAGGGAAAGTAGGATGAGGTGAGACCGAGAAGTAGTGGAGTCGGAAGTCACACCCGCAGGGGCCTGGAGGGTGTGATGAGGACTTGGGATATTTTCCCAGTGAGATGGGGAGCTGTAGCAGCCATTGTGCTGCTGACAAATTATTTCCCCATCTTACCCCTTCCAGTCACAGGAGAGGGACCTTCCCGTCCTTCGAGAATGGACCAGAATGTGACTTGCTCCAACAAAATGGGGCAGTAGGGGTGATGTGGTCACTTTCAGGTAGAAGCTTTAGTGGAGAAATAAGCTCGATTGGGTTAAGCCACTGAGGTTTTGGTATTGTTTCTTACCTCCGTATCATCTGGCCCAAAGGGACTCACAGAGATTCCAAGAGAGGGTTTTGACTTTTGGCAGGATCATTTTGGCAGCCGCTGGACTGAAGGGAGACACAGCTGGAAGCAGAGAAAACAGTTAAGAGAGAATTGCTACAATCTACGGGAGAGATAGGATGACGATGGTCTACTGACAATCAGACAAAGAAAAGTGGTCAGATTCTAGGTAGGTTAAGTCGAATGAACCACTAGGATTTGCTAACGAACTGGACACCGGATGGAAGAGGAAGAAGTCAACGATGTCCCCAGTGTTTTTGGTGTGGGCAACTAGAAGGATGTCAAGCTCTTCACCATCTAAACCACCCCTTCCATGCAAAACACACACACACACACACACACACACACACACACACAGACACACGTTTCAAAAAAAGAACTGTTTTTCACTTGGCAGAAGCCTGAAATTTCACCATTAAATAGTCATTCCTCTTGGATAAGCATTGCCCTTTTCAGGCAGCTTATTTCAAAATGAAAATACCTACTAGAGAGGTTGCTTAATGTGGATTGATTTATTTTAGCAACTTGAAATTCAAAGATACTCTTGAAACCATTTAGTCCAAGCCTCTTGTTTCATTTGAAGAAACCGAGGTCCAGAGAGGTAAACCATCTTGCCCAAGGTCATGCAGGAAATTAGAGTCAAGCAGAGACCCAAAGAGAAGGACTCCTGACACCCTGCCTATTGTCCCACCTGGGCAGGGAGCTCCACTGTGCTTGGGTCCTGGAGGGATGCAGGGAGGAGAGCGGAAGCCATGTAAGAGGAGCAGTCCCTTTATCATTTTGCATGGACCAGTCCTGAGCTGGACTCAGAAGCATATTCCTTCAAGGTTGCAAATCCTTCCATCACACTAACCTATTTTGCTGGTCCTGAGCCAAAGAGGAAGGCTGAGAATAAAATTATTAAGAGGCACTGAAAAAAAAATGCATCGCGTTCGACTTTGCGTGTGAGTGTGTTGGACACTTACCCGTAGCCAAACACGGAGCACATTCAAGTCCCTTCTCCCTTCAGTCTTGTTTGGTATTTTCCTGCCCTGCCAGCTTTGTGCCATTCTTCTTGCAAAGCATTCTTTGAGCTGCACCCCATGGGTCGGGCACAGCTAAAAACAGACAGTGCCAACACGCCTCTTCATATCCTAGCACGCTGTCTCCTAGCACGCTGACTAGAATCGTTTGTATTATGCATTTTTATGTCATGCATTATATTTGCAAAGTGCCTGACTACAATTTTTATTAGATTTTTTTATTAGTTATACCTTTTAAAACAGCTATTTGAAACCGTTAACAGTGAAACCCGTCTCTGACTTTGGCAAGCCCTGGGCGACGCCATTTTTAGTGACTTTTGTCTTAGACCCACCCTGGGGTCTAGGAAAGCGAAGCCACCTGCTTAGGTAGTGAATGATCTGAAATTTCCCATGAGTGGCAAATTTCCCGTAAGAGGCAGCAAGGAGGTTTAGACCTGAATGACCTGAAGCGATTCACAACTTTAGAAGTCAAGTAGCAACTTTCAGAGCCACTGGAAGCCATGGACACTTACAATGTTTACCAGTCCCGGTATTAGAAAAATGTGTAGAATAAACTAAAATCGTGCTAACTTTAGTTTTGTTTCTTAAGTTTAAAGGAATATTTGTGATATATGAAAGTGCTGAAAAGTATATCAAAGCCTATAAAAATGTTAACTAAGAGTATTTCCAAGGATTTTTGCTTTCTTTGGAAAGGAAACGTCCCCATAAAAAGGTATATTCTGTGCCTCATTCCTCCATTGAGAGAGCTGCAAATACTGTACTTGATGTCCTCGGTAAACCTCCCTTTCTTCCACTGCAAACCGATCCGTCTTTCCCTACACACATGCAAGGAGTTTGGAAAGATTGCTAAAGCCACTCTTGGAACAATGTGACTTTGTACACTGCTTCTGGACACACGGCCCGTTTCACATATTAACTGCACTCTAGATGCCGTTAATGACAATGCCATGTGTGCTGTCTTCGGGTTTTACCCCCATTTATACCTTTACTCCACCCTAACAGATCCCAGCTGTTCATCCTGAAGTGGCTAAGTCTCCTTATGACGAAGTTTCTCTATAACGAAGGATCCCAGACAACGGCCCATTTCTTGGCGTTGTTTCGCTCAGTTCAGCTTAACAGCTATTACTGAAGAGAATTCTGCCAGGTACTGTATGTACTCAGATGTGCCGGCGTAGGGAAGAAGAAAAGCCAAATATCTGATCTCAGAGCGCCCAGTATTTGAAATGACAAAATTCCAACGCAACAAAAGAATTGTGGTTATCCCTTGAACTTTATTCCAATGGGACCTAATAGAGAATTCCAAGTAGGGAGGGCAGTTTTACTCTCTAGGAATTTTAGTGTTTTGTTTTGTTAAGATTTTATTTATTTATTTGAGAGGGAGAGAAAGCACGAGCAGGAGGAGGGGCAGAGGCAGAGAGAGAAGCAGACTCCTCTTTGATAAGGAGCCTGACATGGGACTCGATCCCAGGCCCCTGATATCATGCATGACCTGAGCAGACACTTAACAGACTGAGCCACCTAGGCACCCCTTTTCTTCATTTCTGTAGCTCCTTGGTCAGGGCTTGGATGGCTTCTGGATTCCATCTAGGGATAGGTGTACTTCAGCCACTGCTGTTCCTCTGTGACAACAAAAACTCAGTTCCAACAGGGTCTGAAAAGGCCTCCTGTCCCCTTAATCACATGCATCAGGACTGACTGGATGATGCCGGCATTGGCGCTGCACGGCTGAACCAGAATTGTCTGCATCAAGGCACACACATCAGATGCTCGTTTTAAACCAGCTTGTCACCCATCCTGGGAACCTGGTAGCCAAGCAGCTCCTTTCTGTCACCTCAGGCCAGCGGGACGATGTCAAACACAGGAGCTTTGCTGCTCAGAACACTTGTGCAGGCATTCTTCCCCTCACTGCAAAATGTTTTTCTTTTTCAAAAAAATGAACATGTTGCTCCAACTGGCTTGGTGTCTGGCTCTGGGTCCAGAACTTGAGGGTAGATGGTGAAGTCGAAATGTGTTTTTGGATTCTGTGGTTTCAAAGCGGTTACTCTTTCCAACCCAGGGTGGGCCCTCTGCAAAACCGGCAGGTTGGTGAAGTCCGCCTCTCCCCCTCCTGTCACCCCTCGCTCGCTTGATCTGAGCACAAGGAAGTGCATCTGTGGAATTAATAATGATCCCCCCACCAAGCACTCGTCATTGCCCAGAAATATCCCAATGTGGCTTATCCTGAGTGTCTTGTTGAAACCTCCCAAAGTTTCCATACGCATCCCTGATGAGGATTGTCCTCTTTTGAAGAATCCCATGCTCAGAGAGGTTAATGCACTTGCCCAAGGTCACAGAGGTGGTCAGTGGCTAGGACAGGCTGGATCCAAACTTTGGATGAAGAAACCATGAAGGCCACAGGCCCAATCTCTATGCCTGTGCAGCCTTCTATCAAAAGCCAGCCGCATTTAGGGCAGTGGTCTTTACGCTGCATAATGTAAGCACATGTTACTTTTTAAAAAAGATCAAGAAGAAATCTTCTTGGAAAATACATAACTCCGCTTCAACCAAGGTATTCCCAGTCTTCCCATCACATCATAGGAGGCGAGGTCTCACTTCCTCCCCGAGCTCCTTGCTGGAGACATTACCCTTGCAAGCAGCAGGGGCATACACCTGCTTGGGGGGGTGGGCCAGAGAAGCCCGTCTGTCAGGAAAATGTCTTCCCCTAATGTGCTTCCTTCTTAATTAAAATAACATTTTGAAAGTAAAATGATACAGTGTGTAGAATAAACAGTAGAACAATAGCTGTGATTAATCTGTCAGAGATTGTATAATGTGATGCTAATGGGAAGAAATAAATTCCTGCTGAAGATCAAAGTCATCTCTGCACATGGAGAACTTTTAAAATTAGAATGACGATAAATGAATCTCCATTCCTGGGGAAGGAGAAAAAAAAAAAAAAAAAACCTCTGCAGGCTTGCAGAATTAGGGAGGAAAGACAACCCGAGGACATTCTACGGCCTGGAGGAGCCAGGAGCCTGGAGAAGAAGGGTTCTGGTCTGCAACCTCGCCTCCTGCCGTCCCCAAGTGTCCGGCAGCCTCTCCTTCTCTGACCTTGCGGTGGGCGCTCCAGCCTCCCTCCGTCTGCCCGCGTTCTGCTGCAGTCCGTGCAGCTCGGCCCTTGGCAGGGCACATGCATGGGGCGTGCATGCATGGGGCGTGCGCACCCGGGGGGTGTGGTAGCGGGGGGATACACCCAGCTCTGTGCTGAGCACAGCTAAACACCAGTGCCTGAGAGGGACCCATCACTTTAATTTACAGGTGTTGGGCTCAATAAGCAAAGGAACTGGAATAAGGAACCCAGAGCTTTCTGTTTCAAGAGGCCGGCGCCCCTGCCACTGCCCCCCCACCCTGCCCTGAGAGATAAGGGGAACAATCAAGCAGACAGGCCTTTATAATCAAGTGCGGAGACCATGGAGGCCAGGTCCCAGGGGGCGCTGGGGCCCGAGGAGTATCCTACCCCAGTGGTGAGCAGTCAGGCTGCCTCCAAAGCCACACCGGTGTTGAGACCTCAGTGAGGAAGCAGGGTCAGCTTGGTGAAGGGAACGCAGAACAGAGGGAGGCAGTTTTGGCCAGACTCACAGTCTGGCAGCGAGGTCCCACTGGGATGTGGATTCTTGCCCCTGCACAGGCGACCCCTGCCTCACACCCGTTCCGCCCCCAGCCTGTGCTCCACGCTGAGGAAGTGCCCCTCTAGCCTGAAAGGGCTCCCAGCAACTTCCTGCGGGCTTCCTCAGCAGGACCACAGCCAGGGAGGGTGGGGCTAAAGGACCCCCACGCCTTCTTGACACCCCCCCCCCCACCTGTGGCCAAGGGTTGCAGTGGAATTAAGCCTGCCAGCACGCCTAAGTGGTATAGCCTCCTTAGCTTTTACCATGCTGGCAAAAAATGATTTTAGAGACCCAAGACTGGGTTCTTTAACACCTTTCCCAAATATCCCTCAATAAGGTGTAGTACCAGGGGTGCGGGCTTGATAGGCCAACAGACTAGGTTACTTTTTCCCTTGCTGTGTGACCTCAGGCAGGTTATTCAAGCTCTCTGAGCTTCAACTTATTCAGTCATATAAAATGCATTTATTGAGGACCTACCATACTCCAGCTGTTATGATGGCTACTAGGAATTGAGTGCTGGCATTGAGAGTTTAGTGGGGATAGGAGGCCCCCTCTTGGGCCTGTCCCTAAAGTGGGGGGGGTGCAGAGCGAGTGCTACTGAAACAGATAGGAAAGAGACAGAGATTGCTGGAAGGAGTGGCCTTTTTCCCTAGGCCCAGGCTTCTGGGAGATGCCCCATAGTTATCCTTGGACCAACAAGGTAGAGGAATGAGAAGGGCATCAATGGGGAGAGGTCGTCAGTGGAGACTTTGAGATAATGCTGGTGGTTCCCTTCAACCTGCATGCAGTTTGCAGAGACAGTTAGCCCGAACACCTTTCCTGACCTTCACACTTTCATGTTGCATGTATGCCCCTGACTGTTCCACAGGTCGCACAGAATCCTCAACTGAAGACCTCTGTGTCCTGCCCTCCCACAGGCTCCCCCTTCAGATACCCCATCTCCGCAGTTGGCAGTTGGCACCACCATTTACCAGGTCAGGCAAATCGGGAACCCAGGGTCCATGCAAGAGATCTCTTCCCCTCCCTTGTCCCACCATCCACCATACCCCACGTCCTGACAGATTTCCCCCTGGATTTATTTTGAACGTGTCTCCTCTGTCTGCTCAGCTCCCAGGGCCCTGCTCAGGCTGCCATCATCATTGTTCACTTGGATCAAACTTCATATTTCAATCCCAGGAGACTGGGAGACCAAACTGGGAGGAGAGGATGAAAGACTCTGGGGCATCAGGCTGAGGACGTGGCATAAAGTATTGGTGCCATTGCCCATTCCCTCCCATCCCACGATTGTGGTGCATGCTCATGGCCTTTTCCTGTAAGCACCTAGAGACTTTCTCTGGATGCAGGAGTGTGTTCAAGGAGCCCCGGAGGCAGAGAGTAAGGACAGAAGATTATTCTTTCTTCCCCTGAGATCACCTTCAACCATTTTTGAGATGAGGCAGAAGGATGATCACTCTGCCTGGACTCCAAATTATTCTCCCCATACTCCACCCCGACCTCCATAATACAGGCCTCCTTCATCCGTGACTAGTCTGGCTCCATACCCTGCAAGGCTGAGCTCATTGATTCTGAACTGGCTGTAGCTTCCCGCGTGCACTGTGCTGTTTCACACTTGCACACCTTCATTCATGCTGTTCCCTCTGTCTGAATCGATGCCCTTCCCTGCACCGTTCCCTGGTTCTTCCTCATGCTTCAAAGCTCAGCTCCGACAAAACCTCCTTTACAAAGATTTATTAAGGATTTGCTCTGTACCATACAGAATGCTGCAGAAGTACCTGGAAAGGGCACCAAATCTTTCTCTAGAGGACCAGAGAAAGCATACCATCCGAAGTGTCATTTAAGATCCTAAGAGACGAGCCTCAAAGGAAGAGGGATGGGTCAGATGAAGAAGGAAGTGGGGGCTGACTGTTTCTGAGGCCCTGGAAATGGCATAAAGGACCCAGACGTGCCAGAGCAGCTTGTTAAATGAACTAAAACAAACACAACTGGCCGCGGATAGAGTGACGGCAGAGAAAAGGACAGAGCAAGACAGGAGTGGAGGGGGCATGAGGGTGTGGGATGACCTAGGGCTTCATGTCATTTTCAGGACTATGGACTTGATGCTCGTGCCATGAGATGAGCATGAAGAGTCCATGAAGCTCCAAGCTGGTCATATGCTGCTCCCCCGAGCTTCCATATCTTCCTTGGGGTAGGTCTTACTAGTGTCTGTGCCTGCTTCCCCAGTGGATAGGACACTCATATGTGGCGGGAAGCATTTCTTGACCTTTATCCTTACACCTAACACAGACCCTGCCCCAGAACGAACATAGATCCAGCATTCAGCGGGACCATGGAGGGGCCAGAGAGCCACCCATGGTGAAGTAGAGCCCACCCACCCCAGGTTCCTCCCTGCCCCGGCACCACAGAACCCTCATTGTCGACACCACACCACGTGACACGGAAATCCTGCCGGCAGGATTTGGCCACGGAGGGGTCCTGATCTGGGGACATCTCTGGGGTGGCAAATCAGGAACAGCCCACACCAGTAGTGACGGGCTGTGTGGGGAGGACCCAGATGAAGACCCTGGGGAAGTACAGGGGCTGGGGAGGCTCAGGGGGAAGCACGGAGGGCCAGCCCCTCTGACTACCGCGGAGGTCTCCGAAGACAGCACCAATGAAGACCTGAGCTTGCTCTCTACGCAGTGGCCGTGGGGTCACTGGAGGCCCTGTGGGGACAGAAAGCAGTCAGAAGTTGGAGGATCACAGCTGTTTGGGTCACGAGAGCAGCGCGCAGACTCCGATCCACTGGGAGGCTCACTCCGCTCGCTTTGCACTAAGGAGATGGTCCTCTGCATCATCGCTGTCTCTCTGTCTGTCTCACCCCCACCCCCTTTCCAAACTAAGCTCGCCAAGATCACAATTTTCTCTCTACGGGCCTGGTGTATCATGTACGTTACACGAATATTTATGAGATGGATGGAGTCCTTTATTGGAATTTAAGTGCCACAGAGCTAGAGGCTGTTTTGTTCACTTGCTGAACCCCCAGCACCTAGACCAGGACTGGCACCCAGCAGGTGCTCAGAAGTGAGTTACTTGAGATATCTAGTTACATAATTACAAGGCGTTAGAGTTATCATGGCTCCAAGGAGATAGAACTTTCTCCCAAAGGTCACAGGACCTTAGAGAGTAGATGGGATAGATGAGCTAAATCTTCTAGGTTCCAAGCTGCTGGCTCTCCTGGACTGCGGTGCCCCTGCTGGAGAAGAGCCGAACTACCCCGAGCCCAACTAGATTCTCTGACCTGCGCCTGTGATGGCACCTTTGGGGCTCTGGCAGCTAAGCAGAGACCAAGGACTTTGGATGGGGACGCAGAGGGTGGGAGGTGGGATGGCTGCGTGGGCCTTGCCAGTGCCTGGGCAGGTGGCTTAAAACAAGAACCTAGGTAGTACTCTGCAAACAGGAATGCTCAAGATGTTAGTGACCCAAGGAGCAAGGGCGAGAGGTCAGAGCTAGGGCTGGGTGTGGAATCCTAACGTGGGGAGGACCAAGCGGGGAAGAATGTCAAGCCCCAGGTCTGAGCCATGGAAGCACGTGCATTCCAAGGACAGACGGAGAAATCAGAGAGGACAACAGTAAGTCAGGACAGCACAGTCACAGACACCTAGAGAGGAAGCGTTCGGTGCAGGAAATCCTCAGGGGAGGAGAGGCAGGACTGGCAAAGTCCACTCAGCTGGGCTGAATGAAGGAGGAGGCATGGAGTTTAACAGCGAGAGCTTGTTCACATCTCTCTGTGGCCAGGCCACTGGCTACGAGGAACTTAGGATGAGTGAGAGACTCACCTCCTAGTTTCAGCCTCCTTTTTCACAAAGGGATGGTACCTACTGATTGAGCCCAGAAGACGCCCTGCCCAGGGCCGGGAACACAGCTCGCACTCAAGAAACACTGCGATTATTATGTCGGTGGCCGTGCTGTTATTGCAACTGGTGACCTTTAAGGAGAAAACAGCAGTTTGGTACTGGGAAGGGGAGGGGAGGGGAAGAAGATGGGAACCAGATTGCAGGAAGTTAAGGGGAGCCAAAGAAACGGTGGGTGTAGATCACTCTGCTGAGGAATTTGATAGTGGAAGGAAGTTGAGAAATCCGGCGGCTGGGCGGCAGGAGGGCCAGCAGTTTCTTTGAGAGAGAAGAGGCAAGTGAATGTTCATCAGATCAGTACCCTGTAGAGACGAAGAAACTGAAGATCCCAGAGACACTAGGGGCGGGCCCTGGGAGCAGGCAGGGACATTCCCCCCTTCCCCCAAGGGAGAAGACAGAGTCCCTGACTGTTGTCCACACACTGGCCTGCCTTTGCTCTCATACCAGCCTCCCCACTAGGGCAGGGTTGGCGGGGCGGGCGGGGGGCAGGGGCAGAGGTCTCTCCCTCGGTCTCTTTCAGGGAGGGTGGTAGAAAGCCAGAGCCAAGTTCTGGCCATGACCCTGGCCATTTGAACTTGGCGGAGCCCTCGTGCCTCCCCGGGGCCCCTGTCTCCCCGTGTCAGGGAGGCGGCAGGGTAATCATCTCTGATCCCGTGGCCATGTCGTCTCAGGAAGCATTATAAAACGTTTTCTCCCCTGAAGTTTTTCTCCACTCTGTTTAGAAAGAAGGAAAAAAAAAACCTGACTTGGAGCTGGAGCTACCACGTCCCCCAGCAACTGGGACAATATTTCTGTTCCCCACGTATTGCGAGCAAATCCGGCAATTCCATCAGTGCTGGCAGATCGCTGCTGAGCCTACTGGTGTTTTAAATAGCATGTGCACTTTGTCCTGGCTTCTGGAACAAAGCAAGGGACGGAGCTTTATGCTCAGCTGAGTGTCGCTGTTGATGAGGCGCTCAGTGGCTGCAGGCCCCCGAAGCCTCAGAAGTAACAATTGTCGCACACGCCCCGTCTGTCCTCCGAGGCGGCAAATGCATCAGCGGCTGGTTATTTTGATACCCTAGATAAAAAGCTCTTTCGAGAAAATCTAGTACAGGAAAACATTCTTATCCTCCACTTGTCCGCACCATTCCTTCCGCCCCGCTGTCCCTTGAGCTATTTTGCATTCCTATAGTGAGTCAGGGGCCTTAAAGTCCTTGTCTCAGTGACCCAGGAGAAGGCCATTGCCTTGGGGGCCCTTCATGCAAGTGGAAGAGGCAAGGGAAGGCACACCTGGCTGCGGCTTCTGGGCCAAGGCCCCGCCTGATCAGTAACCTGATGGAAACCACTGCAGTGAGAATGGGTTGTCTGACAGTCACAGATGGCTCTAAGCATTTACTGAGCACCTGCTGTGTGCCAAGACCTGTACCAGGACCTGGGGAGACCGTGATCAACACAGGTAGGACCTAACAATCCAGCTCACACAAGAGCATGTGCTCTCTGATTAGGGACGTTGGCCATCTCACAGCACCATGCACACAGCAGGTGCTCAATGAGTACTCTTTGGAGTGTTTGTTTATTTGTTTGTCATTCACGTGTTCTAATTTACTTGAGATCCTTAAAGTTCAGGGAGAGAAACTGAGCTAGTCCGGGATGGAAAGAGCTCTTATTAAACCAACATGTGCCATCAGAATATAATCAATAATTTGGGGGCTGGGCCGTCTAGGCTTATATTCTGCTTACATCATTTTAAATTTCCCCCTTACACACCACATGAAAGAGAACCACAAGTGCCCCAAATCCTTTTGTCCTTCTGGGTGATGCCACAAGTTTACGTACAAAAGCTCTGCATTCAACAAGCAAATTCTCTGCTATTCTAAAATTTAGAACGTCATCTCTAAATTCTCAGGCAGCTGTTAGGTAAGACTTAGGGCTGGTGCTTTCAGACAAGTTTCTACATGGCACAATTGATGAATGAATTTGTCCTATTGTCTGGAAATCCCTTTGATAACTTGACGATGTTGAAGTTCCTCATGCATCACCCAGACTCCAGTGCTACCTCCACAGAAAGGCCGTTTATGGTGTCTCCAGTTGTTAGCCCCCTCCCCCGAAGTGTGTTCAGCCCCCAGGGTGTATATGAACAACTCAGCAGTGAAAGAGCCTTTGCTGGGAAATAATGAGCTCATCCCAAAGCTAAGGCTGACTTTCAATTCTGGGGCTTTCTTCCTACCTCATCCTTCTCAGCCTGCATCCATGGAGTGGACCTAGGTATCCTGGCAAAGGTGCAAACAGAAAGAAGGGAAGAACTCAGGCCGATATGTCTTAAGGGCATTGCCAGGACCTAAGCAGAGCCTGACTTTGCTCAAATGACCTGCACTGGGTATAAAGGGCCACTCTTGGGCTTAGAACAGGAAGTCCCCCCCCCACCGTGTCTCCCTAAATCCCAGTACCTGAAGGTGACCTTTGCCCGAAGAGTGCAGGCATGGTTTCATCAGAAACCTCTCTCTCTCTCCCCACATCTGTTGCTCCAGTGGCATCAGAAACCGGGTAGGTGGTTCAGCATACAATTTATGCAAGGAAGGAGTGAAGACATCTGAAGCTCTCCCCCCACCCCTGGAGGGAGTTGGGGTGCGAATTTTCAAAGACCTATGGATCCTCCAGAACATGACAGTTAATGATGCGCACTTGGTGAGCAATCTGCCTTGCTAGTTTGGGGCTGCGGTGGGAAAGGCCAGGCGGGGGTTCCAGAGGAGCTCCCCTGTGAGACTTGGAATCCAGGAACCCAAGAAATCTTGGAAAGACAGCCCAGAGATCCAACTTCACTTGAAGTCCACACTGGGAAGATAAAAAGGAATTTGTTTAGGGCCTAAGGTAGGGCACCAGGCTCTTTCTGCCTAGATCAGCTTAGAGTGACAGAACTCTTGCAAAACTGAAGAAAGCAGCAGACCCTCTAGCCAGAAAAAGGCACACACCCAACACAGACATACAAATTCGCCTACAATTTCAGAGGGGTCAGCAGCCCCAGCAAGGAAGCTTCTGGAACCCAGACCCTTAAGTTAAAGCCCTGAGTCTAGGTCCTGCAGCATAAATCCTCTTGCCCTCGTCCCCATGCCAACTCGCTCCTGCTGTGGGGGGGCTTTTAAAAAAAAGCTGGTTTTTGTTCTCAAAGCCCCCGCCTTCCCCTGAATTGGAGGAACCCTGGCACCTGCATCTCGCCAAAGCTCCCCTGGGTGCTCTTTTCTCCCGGGGCGATGGGTGGCGTCCCAGGCCAAAAGCTCTCCGAACTCCTCTCCCGCTGCTACGAGCAGAGGCAGCCAAACTCTTGGGCACCGAGCGTGACGTCGGGCGGACCCCCGGAGCGCTGGCCTCAGGCGACGCTAGAGGTAAGGGTGGGGAAGTGCGAGGAGGTCCGGACAACTCCGCCCACAACCGCCTGCTGGCCCAAGGGCGTTCGAAGCCCGCACCCCCGCCTAGTGCTCCAGAAAATCCCCTTCCAGGCTTTGCCCGCGAGGCCCCTCCGACCCTCGTGTGTTTCCCTTTGACCTCTGGAGGTTTGAACCTTTCCCTGGCTGTGTCGAGCCAGCCCTCCTGGGAGCGATCGACCTCTAGCACCCAGGACCCCCTACAGCTCGGCACCTCCGCCCACCAGAGCAGGTGCGGGGCCGGGGCTGGGGAGAGTTGCAGTGGGGGAAGGATTTGGAGTGAGTGACTCAGGAGTCCGGGAGGAGGGGCTAAGAATTCAAGAAGCTTGTGTTTGAGCAGCTCGGCGCTCATGCACAGCAGAGAGCGCTAGGAGCCGGAGGGGAGCGCAGCGGTGAGTCAGGCTGCCCCGAGCCGAGCCCCGAGAGGGACGCAGCGCGGGCAGGGGCGCGGGCTAGCGCGGCTGGGCTCCCTGGGAGAGAGTGCATGGATCCCGGTCTGGCGAGATCTCCGGGCACCCCCGAGGCTCCCGCGGGCTGAAGTGCAGCCGTGAGAAGAGCGTCCCGAATGGGTGCGGGAGCGCAGGAGCTTGGGCAGGCGGGCGAGTCGCGGTGGGGGTGGTGGTGGTGGTGGGCAGCGCTCTCTCTCTTTCGTCCCGGAGTTCCCTGCTGTCTCCCGATGGCCCGCAGTCCGGGGAGGCAACCTCGGAGGCTGCAGTAGCCACACGGCGATGCCTGGGGCTGCTAGTTCGAAGGCTGGAAGGGGACAGCGCGCAAGTGAGGAAGCGCGAAAGAGCTTCGAGAGAGGGATGCGCGGGCTGCGGGCGCGCCGGGGCTAGAGGAATGGTGGTCTGCACCGCGGAGGGCCAGTGCGCCCCGCGCTTCGGCTGCTGTGTGCGCCGAGTCGGAAAAGTGCCACGCCGCCCCCAGGTACCGGGACGACCCCGGCAGGGCGCGCTAGAAGTGTTGCAGGGAACCGAGTAAGGGTCTTCGGGCTCCTCCCCGCGTTGCTGGAGGGCTGGGAGACCCGAGTGAGGGGCTTGGGACTCGGCGCATCAGGGGACCTCCAAGGAGCCGCGCTGGGCCGAGGTCGCCAAAGCTCAGCCCTGCTACCTGGGTCACACGCCTCACCTCCCGCTGTCTGCTGCCAGGTGTAGGAGAAGCTGGCGTGGAGGGGTGGTGCGAGGAGCGCCTTGGGTCCAGGCGGCAAGAACCAAGGAGAGGCAGAGAGAGGACCCAGGGGTCAGGAAGCGGCATCTTTGAGGCAACATAAACAAGTGGCTTAGCTCTGTTTGATATGACTCTCCTTTAAAAAAAAAAAAAAATCTCGGAGATTCTCGTGGAAGGTGTTTTCTGCTTGAACTTTCTCTTCCCTTGTGACTTGAGAGATTAAAAAAGATCCTGCTTGCTAGGCTGGTTTTTCCAAGTTGTTCCAGGTTGGAAGTTTTAACAGTTTGGAGGATAATTTATGGGTGTTTCATGCATTAAAGTGTATTACAGCAAAGCCTTTTGGGTGCTGTGGATATTAAGGAAAACTTAGTGCACGTTCCCAGCTGGAAACCAAAATAGTGCTCTCCTGGGTGTCTCTGCCCCATCTGTCATCCAAGGCCAATGGAAATCCTGGAGAAAAGGCACTTGATTAATTGTCCTGGCTCCATCCTCTGGCCCCACCCACTGCCAGTGCAAGCCCCCTCTTACCCTACAAGTGCGTGGCCAGCTGCATTCTGGCCAATTCAGACTTAGTGGTGGAAGGCCCACCAGTGACATCTTTGCAGGGTCTTCAGACTCTTGAAGCTGTCAAGAGCTTCTGGAGGGGAACACTTCTCCCTCCTGGAGGAGAGCAGAATGGGCAGCGGCACTTGGGTTCTGCCAGTACTTGTTGAGCAGTGTTTACAGGTTTGTTCTTGTTGTTGTTGTTTGTTGGTTGGTTTTCACTGAATATCTGAAACTTTCTCCCTGTGTAGAGGAAAGGCTCCATTGGATCTGGATGGGTGCCTTCTGTGGGTCTTATTCTGGAATAAGTCATATGTCAGCCTGGGCAACCCAAATGTCAGTCCACGATGGGCAGTGTTCCCAGAGGTTCAGAGGGGACTGCGGGACTGAGCAGCAATGGTGGGGAGGAGTGTTGTGGGGTTTGCCACCAGCGCTGCTGGCCTTGACTCACAGAGGCAGGCGTGTTCCTCCTACTTGGGTCGTTGAAGGGGGCCGGGTTAAGGTCACATGCTGCCAAACTCCTCCTCTTTTTCCCAACATCTTTAAGCAGGGGATGAAAAGGGCAGGCTTGAAGGGGAAAGTGTTAGGAGGCGCCACAAGTGGGAAACCAAGGTCTCTGGGGCATGGGGATACATGTCTTGATGGAACTGTAGGAGCACCTGGGAGGATTCATAACCTGCTGCTAAGGCCACGCCTTCCCTGGGCGGCCATCTTACCCCTGAAGCAGCCCAGGCCTGCTAGCCTGTCAGGAAAACTGGGTCCCAATCGGGACAGTCATCCTAGTCATGGTGACTCTTTCTGTACTCTTAGTCTTTCTCCAAAGAGTGAGATTCTTGCCTCGTTCTGTTGCCCACCCTACCCCTCCCCCAGCCGGGGGGCCAGAGGGAGGCTTGACGCTATTCTTCCATGGAGAGATCTGTGCCATGGCCAGGAAGGGGGCCCCAGCTGCAGACATCAGCAGGGAGGGTAGGGCATGGCAGGGCAGGGCTGGAGCCTGAGGGAAGTTTCTCATCATTACTGAGATTAAATTGATGAGAAAATCTCACCTCTTCCCTTTGAAACAAGTGCTGAGCCCTACTGCAGCACATTCACTGCTCTATTGGGAGGGCAGCCACGTTGGGGCTGCAGAGAACTTACCAGGAGACATGCTGCTGCTCTTCCCCACTGTGCCTGGAGCAGGGGTGAGGCCCAGGCCCCCAAGCAGCCATCAGCGCAGGACCCGGTCCGGAGCCTCAGCCATTTGTCTTCTCCCAGTTAAGAAACCTGGAGGGACTAAGGGGGTCCTGATCATGCCTTGGAGACCTTTGCCTGCAGCAAATACTCTGCTCTCCCGGCCCAGTGGAAGGGGCTGAGGATTCCCTTAAAATCTCTGGGTATCTCTGAGCAAACAACTTGGGTTCCCAGAGGGTTTCTCTTTCTTTGATTGGCCCCTCTGATCTTGCAAACCATCAGCCAAATCGTCAGCTCTCAGGTTTAGCCAGTTTTGAGAAATCAGCTCTGCGATGGGCCAGTTTCACAGAACAGCACATGGTGGCATCAGGCAAATAAATGTAGATGGAAGACCATTCCCCAACCCATTCCCAGGGACCTTTCTACCTGGCAGTAGGCAAACAGTTCATGTCCTGACTCCAAAGAATAGTAACACGGGGATGGCCCTGAGCCAGAAATGCAGCTGCAGAAGCCCAGGCACTGATCTTTTGGTTGGGTGTGCACAGGGATGGAGTTGTCCCATCCTTGGAGCCAAGGAAGCTAGACCTTCAGCCACAGCGATTGGCCAAGACCAGAATAATGACAACATGTAATAAAGAAGAGTCTCTTGTGCTTCCTGATGTTTTCATTATTCTTCAATTGGCTGTTCCACGTGTTTTTGAGGAGCCTTTATAGACTGCTAGCTTTAGACCTTGACATAGTAGGAATTGGACTAAAACATGGAGTTGATCTCTTGACATTTTTCTGCTGTACTTTGGGCAAATGTTCTGTGATAGTTTCCTGAGTTGAGAGACAGAAGAGAAAAAAAATGTTTGTGACTTTGAGCAACTCAGTGAACTTGTCAGGCTTTACTTTTCCAATCTATAGGATTATTGTATTGAATTAATCGTGTTTCCCAATGCTGGGGGACAATTCTTGGTTAAGTGTGACCTACTTAATGCAGGAAGTTTAATATCCTTAGCTTGCCTACTAAATGCCAGAGGTCATGGTGACGACCAAAAAATGCACCCTCATACATGGCTAAATACCTATTAAAAGGCATTTAGTCAAAACCTCCTTTGGAAATTACCAAAAAGGGCCTTTTTTCTAGGCCCTTCTGTGAGGGCATCAATTATTTCATCACTGAAATGGGGCTTCAGAAGTCCAGCCCTGGGCTTCCTCTCCCAGAACCAGCGTGTCAGGCTCCAGGAGGCCATTGGCAGGAACCTCACTGCTGTGGTCCTGCCAGGCATCACTCTTTGCCTTTTGTCAGTGGAGCTTGACTACAAATGACCCACAGGAAAAGAAAACGAAAGAGAGCGGGGGGAAGGGACAGGTGGTATTAGAGCATGGCTGCTTTTCTTCTCTGCCATATGCTCTTAAAAATGCAGGCAGACTGCTTGCCCCGGGTGTCCACAGCTCTGGGAGGGAATCCTTCCCTCCTTTACTAAATGGATCATGTTCTGGCACTGAGAGGTCCTTTCCCTGAACAAGAGAACGAGGAAGCAGAACTCTCTCCAGCATGGCCAGCACTTACATCAACATGGGAACATGTTGATATCAAATTAATACAACTGTGCCCAAGCTGTGAGAATAAATGGGAATCAAAAATGGGACATTTGATTGAAAAAAGTCAGCGAGCAGGACTATGCAGGAGAGGTGGTTCTTGTGACCCTGGATTTATTCTCAAGGAGAACAGCTCACGTTGTGCCTAACCCTGCCCCAAGCTCTCACCCAGGACTAAAGATGGAAGCAGTGGTTATTCCTAGTGCCAAGGGCCAAGATGAATGCTATCTATGGAGGGGATTATGGAAACACCTGCTTGCTACGCATCCCCAAGTAGCAGGAGAGAAAACTACTGAAGCCATTGGGTTGGCAGAGTTCAGAGTTGATTCCTAATGGGTTGGGAGTGGAGACATAAGAGACTTAAGGAGATTCTCTAATGAGGCTGAGAAGGGTCTGATGACACAGTCTGTCAGGTGGGACTAGCAACAGTGCTTTTTAAATTGCCCCAAGAGTTGGACCAACTCTTTCCGTGTGGAGAGCTTCTCATTAGTGGTACTCTTAGTGGCAGACAGTCAGGGTTTCCTGGAGAATCAACCACGAAGCTGAGCAGAGGGAGCCGTGTCGACACTGCCTGTGGTGGCTTGGGCAGGTGGAGAGCCCGCCAAGTGTGAGGACCCGGCTCCCGAGTCAGTGGGAGTGAACAGCCCCAGCTTCCCACAGAAGCCATTCCATGTTGAGGGCAGTTACCATCTACGACTCCCAGACTCGTTTCCCAATAACCACAAAGTATTTGCTCTTGGGGACCGATGGGCTGATTTCCCCTTCCCATTTCCTTTGGCTGAGTCTTCAAGTAGCCAGGGTTGGTGACTTTATCATGCGTCTGCCTAATGTAGCCTGTTCCTCAGTGAGCCTGAGGAGGACCAACCATCCGGTAGAAGCCATGAGAGCTCAGCCCCGGCTGGGGGCTGAGGGAGGTCCTGTGTTGCCTCCTCATCACGGCAGATCTGAGGCACAGCTGGAGTGACTTGCATTTCAGTCTGGTGAATTGCCATCCTGTGTTTGGCCCCACGCACATCCAGCTTGGAGGCTGACACACTGAGCTACCCCCTCATCCTTGTCAGTAACCAGAAGTGGATTCCCTGAGGTGTGTGGGAGTTGCCAAGAGAGACAAGATCCCTTTTGGATGGTGATTTTGAAGTTGGAGCCATGCTGGGCTCTCACTGCCTAACAGGTGCTGGAGGAGGTGACGGGGTGGGGGGTGGGTAATCACACAACAGGAGGGCTCTCCCCGTGGGTTCCTCTTCCATGATACAGGAGTAAGAACAGTACCTGCCCCATCAGGCTGTCAGAAAGATGGGTGGGCGGACGTGTTGGACACGGGACACACACCAGCACAGGCCTGGCACATAGGAAGCCCTCTGTGGGTGTGAGTTGCCCTTCCCCATGTTCTCGCTTAGTATGGGGCAGCCCTCCCTTCATGCTTTCCACTTCAGCTCACACAATCTCATCGTTGCACTTTTTATATCTCTGCATATATAAAACTTTGCCGCATTGGGAGAAGAAATCTCTTGGTAGCATTAAAGGCTTCTCTAGGAATTTACCCACCTATATTTGGACCTCCTGTAACTAACACTCTCATTTTGATAGAATTTTAGCCAAACGCTTCATTTCTCAATGATCTTTGCCTCCTCGTACCCGGGTTAAAAAAAAAAAAAAAAAAAAAGACGCATGGAGAGTCTCGTGTGATTTTCTTCCAGCGGCAAACTTCTCAGACTTTCAGCGTTGTTATGCAGTGCTCTCTAAATAAGGCATTTCTTGAGAATGGCCATTTGTACTGGCAGCTTGAAGAGTGTTTTGGTTTCTTACCCCACATACCAACGCCTCCTCCTCCAACCACTTGTGTCTTTAGGATTTTATGTATCTTATCAAGTTTACAAGAGAAGAAAGAAGGAGAAGGTGGGTTTCCTATGACCGCAGGGCAGCCGTGCTCCCCATACCTAGGGTCTGTGGCTGAGCAGCTAGGGCTGAACCTGTGGTTAAAGGGCGGACAGTCCCCACCCCGCTGGGGAGGTAGGTCCCCCGGTTATCAGGCCACCAGATTGATTTTCCTTCTCCCAGATTAACGTCTTTATTACTGTGCTAGTCAGAGGACTGGGCACAGGGGTGGGAGGGGGTTGTCCGTGATAAATATGAATCATGATCCCACCCAAGGGCTTGCTCAGGAGTCAGAAATAAAACGGCTTTACAGGCTCATCAGATAATGTAAGTGGGGTGAGTCTGGAGGCCAATGGGGACCACAGTAAACTACAGAGAGTGTGCCCCCATTGAAAGGGGACAGGCCTTCTGTTGCTCTGCAGGATGATGGGTCCAGGGTGGCCAGATCTTTCAACTTTTCAAGAAAAGTCAAAACTTGGAGCCCAAATGTGTAATTTCTTCACTTTGAAAACATCCATGCAGACCAAACAGAATCTGTTCGCAGGCTTGTTTATCTTGTCGTTTAGATTAACACGCTTGGGGCAGTGGAGAGCAGCATCAGAAGGGGGACAAGTGGAAGAACCGCTGATGTGGCTGTTAAGAGCCACAGGAAGGGAGAGGTTTGAATGGTGTGGTGCACTCCAGGGAGGCTTCCTGGAGGTGGCGTGTCCTGCAGGTGGGCAGGGTTGGTTGGAAGAAGCCCTGACACAAAATCAGACAGCACTCGCTTCAGATCCATGCTCCACCTCTTCTTGGTTCTGTGCCACATCCTTAATGCCTGTATGCCTCAGTTTCCTCATCTGTAAAAAGGAATCCTAATGTCGATCTCAGAGGGCAGTCATGAGGTGAGAGAGGAGAATGCCGGAAAGTGCAAACTTAGCCCAGAACCTGCAATGCAGTGAATGTCCCAGAAGCCTAATGCTGGGGCTTGGGAATGGAGGTGGGGTTGGGGGGTAGGCCAGCCCAGAGGGCTTTCAGAAGGCAGGGCCACAAGCATGAAGGAGAAGGGTCCCTCGCTGAGCTCTGTGGACGATTGCTTTTCAAGGTCTTGGATCTCAGTCGCTTTTTCTGCCCCAGGAAAGGGACAGAAGGTGTCGGTTATCTTTCTCCTCTCCTGCCCTCCTCCTCCTTCTCCCCAAGGCCTGTGGCCACGTGCCCACTTGTTCTCTGTCAGGATCCCACCCTTTTAAAAACCTGACCCGGGCCACAGCAGAAAAACACAACGCTCCTCAGGAAGAAGGAAAAGTACTCTGGGAAGCTGTATAGACACGCACGGCAAATATTCAAGGAATTCTTAGGAATAAAAAAAAAAAAAAATTCGTAAATCTGGATTTTTGCATGAAGCCATCACAGGAACATGTTTTCTCAATTAGCGTGCACATTGCTTGAAGTGAAGTCACCGAGTCCGCGTCTCGTTGGGGCTGACTCGCGCTGAGCCATCTGATCTGCACTTCCCTTTCCATGACCTAAATCTCATTCAACCAACCCTGTCACTGTCCCTAGCCATCGAAACAGAATTGTCCCCGAAATCCTAAACCGGGGTGGAGACATGCACACTCCCCTACAAAGCAGTCTGCTTGAAGATCCTAGGTGTACTCATGAAAAACCGAGAAAGGCAGCACCACTCTTGATGGTGGATGGACAGATTGCCACAACCCCTTGTGTGTTGCTTTTCCTTTGGCGTTATGGCGAGATGGTGAGCATGCATTGCCCCATGAGAGCAGAGGAGTCCTTTAGGTTCTAAAAGCAGAGAAAAGAGTTTCTTTTGCAAGCATGCATCAGCTGCTTTTAAAACATTGTATTAGTTGGTGCCTGAGATCAGCGGTTAGGTTTCTGGATGGTTTCCTGGACTGACTCTTTTCCAAGCAAAGAGCTTTGTCAGATATTTGTAATTTCTGAAATATTTGATTAATGATGACCCCTCCACCAGAGGGATGGTCCAGAGTACATAATTAGCAGCATGCCTCAGAAGCAGAGATACTGCCTAGCATCCAGCAAGATCAAGCAGGAAGTTGAAAAACATTTCAAGCCAACTGCCATAGAGTAGAGAAAAGGAGAATGTTTTTCAAAGATGAAGACCCATTAGGGGACTGTGAAACCAGTCTAGTGGTACAGCTCTCTCTCTTTTAATGCAAGAGACTAGAATAAAATTTTTAAAAGCCAGAATGCATTGCATGTAGCAAAGGGAAAGTATTCATGAGACTTCTGTTTTAGTTGTACATATGCTTAGGCATACATGTGTGCAAACTGGATCGTGATGGAAAATGAATTTTTTCACTGTGAGTCACTGAAAAAGGTTAAAAGCTACTGGTAGGGACGATAGCATGATTTAGGAAAGGGCGTAGCTCCAGAGCCAGACAGACTTGGAGTTCAGTCTCAGCTCTGCGAGTCCCACTTGTTTGATCGCGGGTGACCTAAGTTTGCACGGCCTCACTGTCCTTCTCCGTGAGGTCACAAGGATTCCATTCTCATAGGGCCATTGTGTAGATTAAACAATGAAGATGTGTGAGGTGCCTGCCACCAAATGGACCCTCTGGAAGTGAGAGCTGCTATCAGCATCTGTCTTCTCCTTCCTCCTCTAAGTCCTCCTCCTCCTTCTTTATTACTCCTCAACCTCATCAGAACTATGACTTCCCTAAATGCGATTATTCCTGAGTTTTGCTGTTTCTCTGGCAAACCGAGCAAAGAGACAGCAACAGTCGTCTCCTGTCTTCGTTCCCACCTCCTGTATCACCTTTTTCCATCTCCGACTTACAAAGCCATCTTCCTGTGATTCTGTTCCCCACTCGGGACCATGACATCATTGTCCGAGGGGCACAAGGTGTCCTACTCTGTCACCAGGAACCGTCAGAGGGGTATCTCTGCCTTTTCTGGCCATGTGACCAGGATAAATGCTTTGGTCCTAGTGTGGGTGCAGTAATTCTGGAAGGAGCTTCTGTTCCCACAAATCACATCCTTCCCGTTTAGTATATTTTTATAAGGGCAGCAGAGCTAAGATGCCATTAAAATGTTGACATTGTCAAAATTCTAAAGAAGTTCCTGCCCAGAGCAGAGAGCCTAACATTTTCTCATGAGCTAGGCTCCAGGCTGCCCCAACGCGTGGGGTTTAACTTTCTCTCCTGGGATAAATAACTTAAGGGCTCCTCCTGTGGACACCAGAGAGGCCACCTTCAGGCAAACCAAACCCTAATCCTAACTCCAGCCCTCACCCCAGCCCACGATGTGTCACTGACCCTAGACCTTCCCTTCCCAGCGGAGGGGACATGAGTGACCCGTGCCAAGATTCTACTTGGGGGCCACAAAGGTGACATGTCCCAATTTTCTTGAGAGCCTAGCTAATGCAGCCCCTGAGGACAGGTCAGTGGTGACAAACTGCCTTCCTCTTTGTTCCTGTGGAATTGTCGCCTTCCCCCCTCATCTGTGCTTCATCGCGCTCCCCTGGGGCTCATTCCAACTCTCTCCTCAGAAAATGCCCTCCCACTGGGCCCCATTTTCACCACTAAGATTCAAAGAGGATTATTAGTGATTTCTCCTCAAATGCTGAGTTCCTGTCCAGACCAAAGATTTAACGCTCCTTTCTGGGGCACTTAAGACATCTCTATTTGATGTTTCAGGGGAGTGGGGCAGAAGGGGAGGACCTGGTTCTCAGGGATAATTTTCATCTCTGTTAGAGTATTATTCCCTCCTCTGCACCACCCATTCTGCTACTCCCTATAAAATTAATGTCACCAGGTCAGTTGCACATTATAACTAACGTTTATAACAGAGGAACGTTCGTGTGTCAAACCCAGCTCCCTTCCAGCAGGCAGGTGGGTTGTACTGAGCCAAGCATGGGAGTTGAGGGGGGCTATAAGGAAAGCAGTCAAGAGGCTGTTTAAATACATCACCATTGCACCTGATTTTGTTGTTGTTTTTATTTTTAAGGAAAAAACACACACACTGACTGACTTCTTCTGTACCCACAGCCAGGGGGAGAGGGGAAGAGCTTATTTCTACCCTTTCTGAAACTTGCAATGACAGATGGACTCAATTGTCCCAGAACATGACACACCATCAGGAATGTTGCTTAGGCATGAAATGAATTACCTTTCTTTTCATCCGGGTTCAAAGAGTGTTGTGTCTGTCCTTTCCTGGGGAAAGTGTGAACACCCAGAAATGTTTTCATTTTCTTTTTTGAGGAGGTCAGACACCAAAGTCTGACTCCATACTTCACACCCACGTGTCAGCATCTCTGTATCTTGGAAATGAAAGAAAATATTTGGGGGGAGGGAAGGGCTTTTAAGTGTTGTTGTTTAGAATTTTTTGAAACAGAGCAGGACATGTCAGGAAGTGGAGGGCTTAATAAAGCAAAACTACATTTCAAAGATTCTTTTAAAGGATCTTTATAGTTAAGCAAAATAAGAATTCAAATTGGCAGGGTACACAGAATGTCCATATCCTAATCATTTCACCTTCTGAAATGATTATGGACCTATTACAGAATTCTGACTGGCAAACTCATGCTTGGGAAAATTCCACAAACCTGTCTGTAGTTTCTTTCTTTCAGGGTGTTGGGACAGTTGTTATATAAGGAAGAAGAAATGGTTAAGTCAGACAGGGAGTTCTTATTTCATCTCAGTAATACTGAGATTTGGGAGACCAGGGGTTTACCCTTGGCTCGGGCTTCTCCCAAGTTCTATAACTTGGGCAAATCCCAGAGCTTCTCTGAGCCTCCGAGTCTTAATCTGATAAAATGAGAGTAATGATATTGCTCCTGTGAATGGGTAGGGCTGGCTGAATAAGGTTGCCAGCTGGGGGAAGCACCTTGGCCATGGGTATAAAAGTAAGATGTGAGACTTATAAAAGGAGTGCGAGACTCCCGGTACCAGGGCTGGCTCTGCCCTTGGTTGGCTGGGGGTGGGGGGGTAGGGTAGACCCCTAACAGTCACTTGCCCTGCATGAGTGATCCTGGCTCCCTCCTGCCCGTACCGAATGCAGCAGCAGATGGGAAAGCATTTCCTATAAGCCTGAGCAAAAATGAGCCGTTCCTGCCACAATGGGAACAGAGCCAGTGCCAGGCATGGAGTGGGCCCCTAATGTAAGAGGCCAAGGGCACCGTGGAAAAAGTGTGAAAGTGGAATGAGACTCTCCAGGGTTCCAGGTCCAGGACTGGGGCTAAAAACACATGTGATCGACAGTGATTTACCATACCTCTCCAATTTTCAGTTTCGTCTGCTGAAAATGGGACTAATAGCACTTCTTAGGAAGGATTAAACACGGTGACTTTTGCTTAGTTGTTTGCTTGGCCCCAGCCTGGTTTTGTAGGGTTGTTGGCACTGAACACAAGTGGATATGCCTAAGGAGCGGCCCAACTGTTCGGTGACCCAGCCGTGGGCAGGAGGAGGCGTTGGAGTTACCAGGCCAGATGTAATTCATGTCCCTTCTCCCTTCTCTTTCTCCTTGGCTGGCTTTGCCTTCTCCTGATTCCAGATGTTGGAGTGCCCTGGAGCTCAGTCCAGGTTCCTTCCCTTTCCGTATCACTCTCTTTCTAGATACCCTATCCTCCCTAGGTGTTAAATACCACTTCTGTATGTCTGTTTCCAATGCGGACCTCTCCCCTGGGCTCCTGGCTCTTGGGCGTTACTGTCATGTCCTCTTGGATATTGTAAATTTAGTCTTCTCCCTTTTAGATAATGACATCATTATCCCCATAGTTGTCCAGACCCCGAATCTAGAAATCATCCTTGATTCTATCTTCCTTGTCACCTTTCACTTCCCATCCACTAGCAAGTCTGGATTTAACATAAATTCTGGATCCAGTCACTGCTCACCATCCCGCCACTGCCTGTCCAGACCATTATCCCCTGTCCCCCATACTACTACAGGCCCCCTCATGCAGCCCCCTACCTCCACTCATCTCCCTCCCCAGCCTTTTCACCCAGCTAAGGTCAGAGCACCCTTTTAAAGATGCTAGTCATGGGGTGCCTGGGTGGCTCAATTTATTAAGCATCCCACTCTTGGTTTCAGCTCAAGTCATTGTCCCTGGGTCGTAGGATGGAGCCCCACATTGGGCTCTGCACTCAGTGGGGAGTCTGCTCGAGATTCTCTCCCTCTGACCCTCCCCTTGATCATGCTCGCTCACTCTCTCTATAAAACAAATAAATAAAATATTTTAAAAATTAAGATGTCAATCTTTATTTTATTTATTTCCCAGGACTCAACCTTCCAGTGGGTTCCCATTACGGACTCAAATCTATAGTCTTGCCATGACCTTATTTCAGTGGTTCTTAACTGGGAGTGATTTCCCCTTAGGGGATATTTGGCAACATCTGGAGACAAATTTTAATGTCACAAGTGAGGGTGGGGTTGGTGACACTGGCATCTAGTGGGTAGAGTCCTGGGATGCAGCTGAACAGCCCACCATGCACAAGATGGTCCCCCACAACAAATTATCTGGTTCAAAATGTCAGTAGGTTTGAAAACCTGCTAGGAGAATCCCTGCCTTCTTATGAACTGGATCCCTTCCCTCTCTCCAACATCCTGTCTTATTCCTTTCCTTGCTTCCTATGTGGCAGCCACACTGACTTTCTTGCAATATCTTCAGCATGCTAATGTGGTTACTGCCTCAAGGCCTATGCACTGGCTATTTCCTCTATTTGGATAACTTTTGCCCTCAGATCTTCTTTGCATGGTTCCCTTATCATCATTTGGTCTGCTCAGATGTCCCCTCTTGATTGCCCTAATTTATTATTTTTTAAAAGTATTTATTTATTTATTTATTTATTTATTTATTTGACAAAGACAGAGAGAGCACAAACAGGAGGAACAGCAGGCAGAGAGGGAAGCAGACTCCCCGCTGAGCAGGGAGCCTGACGCAGGGCTCCATCCCAAGATCCTGGGATCATGACCTGAGCCGAAGGCAGATACTTAACAGACTGAGCCACCCAGGTGCCCCTTGATTGCCCCGATTTAAGGTATCTATTTTACTCAGGGTCCTGGGATCAGCCCCTCATCGGGCTCTCTGCTCAGCAGGAAGCCTGCTTCCCTTCCTCTCTCTCTGCCTGCCTCTCTGCCTACTTGTGATATCTCTCTGTCAAATAAATAAATAAAATCTTTAAAGGGGCGCCTGGGTGGCTCAGTGGGTTAAGCCGCTGCCTTCGGCTCAGGTCATGATCTCAGGGTCCTGGGATCGAGCCCCACATCGGGCTCTCTGCTCAGCGGGGAGCCTGCTTCCTCCTCTCTCTCTGCCTGCCTCTCTGCCTGCTTGTGATCTCTCTCTGTCAGATAAATAAATAAAATCTTTAAAAAAAAAAAAAAAGATATTTTACCCTCCCACCAAACCCTGCCACCAATAGGCTATAGTCCTTTACCATGCTTTATTTATATCACAGTACTTAATTCTAGTATTTGTTTGTTTCAGTATTAATCTGCTTCCTCCACGGGAATGTAAGAATGAGGGCAGGAACTTTGTTGTGTTCGTGAAGTGTGCATCACGTAATAGAAGCTCAGTAGGTATTGGTTGAATGAATGAAGTTGATAAGTATGGCACAGACATGGATTATGACAGAAGGTTAGGAAAGGACATCAGTGGGATCCCGCATTTCAGGGAACGCTTCCTGGAGGAGGCATGACATGGGTTGCACTGCAAGTCTGTGGAGTCCCCTTCAGCTAAGGGGCCCCAGAGAGAGCAGGGCTCAGGAGGCTCTGTCTACTCTGGTAGATGTACAGAGGAGCTGTTGTAGACCAGAGCTGGATGTGAACTTTAATATTCAATGGGACAGAGACCAAGACTGGAGGGCTCTGAGATGTGTGACTGAAGAGAGGAGTCAGGGAAGGGAGGTGAGTGGGAGAAAAACAGGAGCAAGGGGGCAAAATCTAAGCTCAAGTTGGTTCTGGTCGGGAGCAGACCCCAGAAGAGAGGGAGGGTAGAGTAGCCAGCTCCAGGGGAAAATCTCTGGGTCAGCTCATCCTGAAGGGACACTGGTCATTCCTGGCAAAGGAGGGTAGGGGGGGGCCTTCTGCCATCATTTTCCAGGAGCCCGGTGAGGGGCTGAGTAGGACCTAGAGCACTGGGAAGGCCAGCGAGGGGCAAAGTCAGGCATCCCGCACAGCCTGGCTGAGACTGGGTCCTGAACAGACACGCTGACCTGTGTTAAGTTGGTACCACATGAAGTAATGATGCAAATCGTGGTTCAAAGATAGTCTTTGATGTCAGACATTGGTCCTGTTCTTCAGTTAAGGAAAGTAATTCCCGTAATGTCACAAGTGCTGCTGTTTAGCCCAGGGCAGGTGAAAAGGAGATGCTCCCCACGTCCCCAGATCAGCCCCCTGTGCCACCTCACAAAGGATGTGGATGTCCAGTCCTTGAGGCAGGGGTGGGGAGTTGGTTCAGACCAGGGATCATTTTCTAAGGTCCCAGGATTCCAAGGTGGTAGATAATGGAGTCTCCTGTGGGAGGGGAATGCCTGGTCCCAAATACACAGCTCTGGTCGTCCCACCATCTCCTCCAAGTGACACAGTGTGGTCAGGGTCTGTGCCCTCACGGCCACCTCAGGACACTTACTCATAACTCTGGTCCCTTTCACTGCGTGGCTACTTCTGAGGATATGACTACAGGGGATTAGCTGGCTAACACCTCATTTTATTAGTCTGTTAAATGTAGCTTGAAAGTAATATACTCGGATGGAGACAGCTCATTCCAGCCTACCAAAAATACCGTTATGAACGTTTACAAGGTCTAAAAGATGATGCCATGGTGATGAAATTCAGATGTGTCGCATTACCCTAATGTCTAACTTAGCCCTGACTCAGTCCATAGAAATATGTATTTCCCCACAGACATGGTCTCATGGCTGCCTTGGAGGGTGAAGGTGATGAGGTTTTCTGTCACATTGCCTCGGAAGTCATGAAACAGCTGAGGGACCATCCCTTCCCTGTTCCCTCAGAGAACCTGTCTGCCAACTTGTCACCGGGCACCCCCCTTCCCTCATTAGGTCCCCTTCCTGGTGTACAGAGGTTTGATGCTTTCAGACTTCTCCATCAAAAGTGACCTCTGACCCTTCATCATACTAAGAAATATGGGACTGATAAGCGCTCAGACCGATGCTTATCCTAGGCGCAGATGTTTTTAGCAGCCATCATATTCTTTCCATCAGAAGGCAGCCAACCACTCACAGACAAAAGGGCAAGCAGAAGGTTAGCCTGGGTCCTTCCTTCCTACTGATTGTGCGACTTTATTTATTTTGCTTGTGTGGTTTTAAATACACGATACTAACTCCCTTTGATTCTCAGTTTCCTCAACTATAAAATTGTAATAATAATAATAATGATAATAATACATCCTTTATAAAGTAGTAGTTAAATGAGAGAATGTGTGTAACCACACAGTATTTGGCACATAAAAGCTATTCAGATAGAAGATATATTTTTTAAGATTTTATTTATTTATTTGAGAGAGAGGGAGACAGAGTACAAGCAGGGGTGGGGGTGGAGGGAGGAGGGGCAGAGGGAGAGGGAGAAGCAACTCCCCACTGAGCAGGGAGCCTGATGCAGGACTCAATCCCAGGACCCTGGGATCATGACCAGAGCCGAAGGCAAACTCTTAACCGCTGAGCCACCCAGGCGTCCCTCAGATGTAGATATTCTCACTAAAGTATTAAAATTTTGGAAAGTTAAATTTCAGATATCAGTGACTCATGGAAATATTTTAGAGTTTAAGGACTTCATACTGTGAGAGAGAAAGGGATTGGAGTTTAAATCCCTAGACAAGGAAGACAGAAGTTCAATGTCATGGTGTCACTGTGATTTACTACTCATTTGTAGCGTGAGCCTCAGTAAAGCCATCTGTAAGATGGGGCTAGAAATCCTTACAAAATGACTAACAGAGCACCTGGCACATAAGCCTCGAAGAGTTTAGCACTGTTGTTATTGTAATCACAACCCATTTTCCCCATACTAGTTCTCCACCCACTCTTTTCTTAGGTCCAGCTTCTACATACACAGGACCAACCTGGGTTCTTAAGCCCTGTTCCAGAATTGAGGCCGGGACAGCTCTCCCCCACCTCTCTGGGTCTGTTCCTGCCATGGGGCATTTGCAGCCAGCTAAAAATCACTCCCACAGATTTCTGGGATCCACTACTCACTGCCTCCACGTGGCTTTGTCATGCTGGGCACAGACGAGGAATGGCCTCTTTCCATTCCTACCAGGAACCTGGAGGTGGTCCTACCTGGCTCTCACCTCTCATTCCTAGGATGGACACAAAAGCAAGGGAACCTTGGCCCCTGAAATGAAATGGCCCCTGAAATGAATGTGTTCAGCAACCAGCAAAGGGAAAAGTGGCCTTGAACTTAGCTTTGGCTGTTGGCTCTGCCAGAATGTGCTGGACGCAGACAGGAAAGGAATCCCAGAGACAAGTGTCTTCTATGTTTCTTAGACTCTGGGGAGAAGTAAATTGTAAGTTGTCTCATTTATGATCAAGACTAGTAAAATGTTCTGAAGTTGTTTCTATCCATGTGTCCCAAGATAGGTCAACATGGAGGGACTTTTTGTTCCCACCAAAATTGGTAATGGAGACTAATTCTTACTACCAAGGGGAGATCTGTCTTGAAGCTAAGTATTCAGCAGGCATCCTTGAGCTCTCAGCTGCGCTGTTCTGGGCTTTTGTGGGCAGCAGGGATGCTTACGACTGTGTCCTGCCCACAGACACTTCTTAGTTCCCTTTTAATTCTAAGGAAGCCTGTAGCCTTTTGGGAAAAGAATGACAGCGAGGAATCTAATGCCATGGGGCTGGCTGTCAGATGGATTGTCCTATGACCCAGTGGCCTTGGACAGGAAGAGGAACCAGAAACATTTCATTATAAGATTTTCTTCTTCCCTTCCTCTCTCTTTCTCTTTCTCTCTCACAGACACACACAGGCATGCACACACGTGAACACATATAGACACATACACACATACATCACACACACAGACACACAAAGGTGGACCCATTGCTGAGGTGGCTGCAAACATTTGAAAATTACACTATCCTTCTGAAGTCTTGCTATCTTTGTTATATATATATATATATATATATATATATATATATATATATATACATATATTATATGTATATAATATATGTCATATCAATCAATATATCAATCATATAGATCAATATAAAATATCATATATGACCCATATCACATATGTTATATATCATACATGGCATATAGGACATATGTGTTATGCATGTCATACATGGCATGTTTGTCATATGTCACATATGGTGTGTTCCATATAGCATGCATGGTATATATGACATATATGTTACAGATCATATGTGGCATGTATAATATATGATGTATATATGAATGGGGGAAAAAGAAGGAAAGAAAACCAAAAGGCGGGGCGCCTGGGTGGCTCAGTCGTTAAGCATCTGCCTTCAGCTCAGGTCATGGTCCCAGGGTCCTGGGATTGAACCCCGCATCGGGCTGCCTGCTCGGTGGGAAACCTACTTCTCCCTCTCCCACTCCCCCTGCCTGTGTTCTCTCTCTCGCTGTGTCTCTCTGTCAAATAAATAAATAAAATCTTTAAAAAAAGAAAACCATAAGGCTGGAGGATCAGACCTCTAGAGGATGATTGCAGTGCCTAGAGCAAAGCCAGGTCAGGCCTCCAATCACTTCTTTCTTTCACTCGCGCCCGGCTGTTTACTAAGCACTAACTTTGTGCCATGCACTGTGCTGGGCACCAGTGATCCAAGGGGGCACAACAGCTTCACGCAGTTCCCTCCCTCATGGGGCTCGTAGACTAGCCAGGAAGACAACGGCCAACAGTCACCCGAGGGAGTGCGAGTTTCTACGGCGGTAAGAGACTGCCATTAGAGAGGGTTTCTTAGTAGGGCAGGGCAGATTCCTGCAGGAAGCCATGTGAGGTTTGTTTGAGATCGGCCAGGCAGGCAGGGGGAGAAGGGCAGATGCTCCCAAGGTAAAGGACAGCCCTGTTTCCCCGTTCGATCAGGGTGGGGCTGGGGCTGGCCCACGACAGGCTCACACCTACTCCCCAGTAAGCTTCTCTTCCCGGCTCACACGCAGTGAAGTGGCGCTGGCAGTTTCCAGTGGGAGCATCCACACCATAGAAAGCAGCAGGTGCTACAGACCGGGACTCCCCTCCCCTGGGACAGCCGATTTCCCAACACACCCTGGGCTCCATGGATTCCACCTGCTTCCTACTGTGGGTAGCACAGACCCTGCCCTTTGAGCCAAATGCCTGATCCCCTTCCTGAGAAACTCCACGAAGGACCAATTCCCGGAAAGGCACTGTCAACAAGCTACTTGGGCCTTAGGGCTATTTACTTCAGCCCCCGGGCCATCTGGCTTCTCCTGGGATCCAGGATGCCCCAGCAAGTTAATAGCAAGCAAGTAGCAAGCAAGAAAGAGCCCATTCTTGTGGTCTTCGTCGCCCCCCTGCCATCTAATGATATTTTATCAGCCACCCACACTGGCCCAGCACTGTATGAGACACTTGGCTGGGCAGACCTCAAGTCAGGCTTTGACCCCTCAGGAATTCGGAGCCTGGCTGAGGCTGCCGGGCTGACATTGTTCTTCCTTAACATAACTTGGGCTGCTCAGGGCACGAGAACCAGCGGCTGACAGGGATTAGGGGTTGGCACCGCCACTCCTTCCCCCGGTCTGTTTCTGGGCACAGGAAACGCCGAGGGAGTGGGGGTCAGAGTTCACCATATATATGACTTAGTCAGGTTTCTGAAACAACCGATGCTGCTTCCCTTGCAGCCCACCGTCAGTTCTCTGAGGAGAACTTGCCAGAAGAAAAAGTGAGTTCTGAGTCCTTGTGAAGACCAACAGAAAGCAAGGCTGGACGGGCATCCAGGGCACAGGATTTGCAGGGGAAACACCTTTGTTTCCTGGGCACGTGTGTGCTCTTGTGTGCGTGTGTGCACGCGTGTGTGATGTCTGCTGTGTGTACAGAACATGGGGAACAAACGGTGGCTGTAGACGGCAGTGCAGGTGCACGTGAGGAAGGCAGGAAGGGCTCTGAGATGGAGAATCCCACAGGAAGAGACCAGCTATGGGTCTGGTTGGGAGGAGAAGCCAGGCACCAGAGATGGAGAGAATCCCTTTCTGGCTGTTCCCTTCCGGTTCCGGGGCAGGAGCCAGTGGCTCCCACAGTTGGCCCCTGCTGGGAAAGCACCCCATGTGCTATGAAGTTCGGCGTTTATTTACTACCTGGACCTCCAATCTGACTTCAAAGCTGGGTCACACCAGGAAGCCTCCCAGCCAGGATTTGCTGTGAAAGCCGGACGTGAACATGCATGATTCAGGGGGTCCCATGAAGCCACCCCCTTTATCTGCCCCTAGTTCCACTCCAGTGCCACCGCTTGGGTTGATAGTGAGTCTCCAGGAGGCTTCCGTTGACAGCAAAACCAAAAGTGATCAGGGCCACATTCCCAGCTACTAACACCTAGTGTCGGATTCAATTCTGGGTCCCCAGGCTGAGCGCCAAGGGTGACAGGGGACGCACCGAGGGAGAGAGGCATCCCAGAGCGGATGTGGGTGGGAGGCTGGCAGGGGTTCTGCCGGGGTGTGGGGGAGGTGCTGCTGCCCAAGCCGTTGCGTTGGTCTGTGCTGTGTGTACAGAGTAGGAAGGAGACCATGAAGGAGACAGTGGCCGAAGATCACAGAAGCAGTGGGGAAGGAGGCTGGTGCCAGGTGAGCCGCCCTTGGGAATGCAGGGAAGGGGGTGTGGACCTGAAGCCCTTGCCTGTCCTATGGAGAAACTACGTCCTTTCCTCGTGCCTTTCCTGACACTGCCTTGGGTCCCCAGGGTGTCTCCCGGCCCTTCTGGCAATGCGCAGTCAGTCATCTGAGGGTCCGGGCCTGGGTGCTGGGAGTCAGTGAGAGAGTCCGCAGTGGACCCCTGATGAGCCATCGGGGGAGGGGCAGTGGGTATCGCTGGTGTGGTTGTGCAGGTTGTGTCCTGGGAGGGTGGCTACCCGCAGGGATGAGTGGGGCCTCTGCTTACGCTGCCGTCCCTCTGGCATGAGGCTGCATCTGCTGGAGCAAAGGGCATCCTCTGCTAATTCACACAGAGGCTCCCTACAGCCCAGCTGCACCATGATCCGGGCCTCCAGAGAGGATGGAAAGCCCAGAGAAGAGGGAAGGCAGCTGCCATGGGGGACAGGGGAGAGGCGCCGTCAGTGGGAGGGAAGGGTGAGGACCAAGTGTTGCTCACTTCATGAAAGCTGGGCGGGCACAGGTTTATCTGTTTACTCCACCGCAAGGCACGCCGCCTGGAGATGAAGGGAGGCTCTCCTCATTAACATGGAAGTAATTAGCCTGTTGATGTTACTATGCTGTGTCTAAATATTGTTAAATAAAACATCTTATTGCTGATAATTATCCAGAGATCACAGAGAACACGGGGCTCCTGCCAGCAGCAGGGACGCACTTGCAGTCACACAGCGAGCTCCAAGTGTTGACTCTGCTGCCACAGTCCCCTGTCTGGGGCCTCCTGCTGGCCTCTGCTGGGCGGCAGCTCCCCGACAGTCCCAGGTGAAGAGTGCCCAGATAAAGCGCAAATTATTCTCCATGGTCAGACCCCAGAGTATGTGGGTGACAAACACAGTGACATTGTTTCCTTGAGTGAGTCTTGTTTTCCATACGTGGGCGGAATTCCAGACTTGAGAATTCTGCATCCAGACTTCAGAGATTTTTTTTGTCTGATTGAGACAACACAACTAATGATAAAGAACAATACAATACTCGCCTGGCTTCTCAGCTCCAAAGGCTCTGGGTCAAACCCTGACCTCGACGGGATTGGAGCAGATCCAACAGCAACTACCATCTTCTCTCGTCAAGCCGGACCACAGGCTCCACGAGACCAGCTTTCTTTTGGCTTCTGGAGTGTGGAAATAGAGCAGATGTGCCTGCCTACTAATGTGCTGTAGGATGGAACCACTCTCCAGGCTTATTGAAATCAGATGTCCAGCCCTCAGAGCTGCCCTGCAAACAGAGGGTGCCTCCAGCAAGCGCCATCACATTGGAAAATTACAAGAGCCATGACTCCCTCTCCTCACTGCCATGTGAAACTCCGTTTTTACCAACTGGGCAAGAGAGAAAGGCCTTCTCTTCTCTATCACACTCTGAGGGCACAAGCCTGGGTCGAAAGAAAGTACCTCTAGACAGCTAAAGTAGGTATAAAAAATTTAGATACCACAGACAGTTCTAGAAGGATGTGCTCTACATGTTGATATTAGTTATCTCTGAGTAGGTGGGATTAGAACAGAAAACAGGATGGCAAACCTGGAATTGTGCATACTTGTTTGAGAAAATTCCACTCGATCCCCAAAGACTTTTCCAAGGTTTCCTGAGGTTATGAGGAAATTTTTTTAATGCAGTATCCTTCAAGATAAATTTATCTTAAAATTCTAGCTAGTTATTAAACCATTTCTGTTGCACTAAGATTTAGAAGTTTAATCGAAGTGGCATTGACTTTCTTTGAGATTTTTTTGAGGTTAAAATTATGTGATCTGGGTAGAACATGAAGTTAGCTGGTTGATTTTTGAGGTTTGCTTTCGCAAATACACAGCACGTATGCAGCCTCGGTTTCCTCCTCTGTGCACAAAGCAGACCTGGAACTACTACGAGTATTAAGTGAGGTCATCTATTTCAAGTATTTACAATCCTTAGCATAGACCAGATAGTTGATAAATTTAGCTATTGTTAGCCATATATATTCGTTTGAATGGAATGAATACGTATAAAGATGACACCAGGGCCCCTGGGTGGCTCAGTCATTAAGCATCTGCCTTCAGCTCAGGTCATGATCCCAGGGTCCTGGGATGGAGCCCCACCTCGGACTCCCCACTCAGCGGGAAGCCTGCTTCTCCTTCTCCCAACCCCACCCCTCCGCTTGCATTCCCTCTCTCGCTGTCAAATAAATAAATAAAATCTCTCTCTCTCTCTCTTTTTTTTAAAGCTGACACCAAGCGCTACAGAAAATAAGTGGGCAAAAGAGCAGATATCGAGTGTCTTCTTTCTGAATTGGACTCACTTGAAAGAGATGTGAGTGTGAAACAAATACCCAGGGCCAGCTCAAGCCCTCCAGCCTCCATGTAATGCTTAATTTGGTGAGGCTGGAATTTAGCCCCACAAGGAATCTTAGAGATAATTCAGACCAGGTCATTTTACAGGTGAGGAAGCTGAGCCCAGAAGTGGGATGACTTACCTGATGTCGCTGAGTAACAGAGACAAGACTGGACCCTGGGGCACTGACTGTTATTGGTGCATCCCTCACACTGGCAGATGATTTCTCAGATTCTCTACTGTCTGATCATAGATGTTACTGACTCTCCGCACCAGTAGGCCTTATACCACTAGTGATAGCACACGGCAGGCAGCCCAGCCTTGGCGTATAGTAGGTACTTGGTAAATGGTTTGCTAATCCAATTCAACAGTGGTTTTGACCTCTGATGTGTCGGGTACGTGCTCCGCACTGAAAGGGACAGGAAGCTAAATAAGATGGTCTCTTGTTGTCAGGAAGCTTCCAGAGACTTACCAGGGAAGGCCCAGCACGGAACGAGGGGGTAATCTCAGAGAGGGGAGATTTATTTAATTTCTTCTACAGAAGACTGAAGGTCAGAAGTCAAGTCACATAGTAAGCCTCCCTGCACTTCTTCTCCAGGCTCCTTATCCCAGACAAGTTCCAAAGCTAGATATTTCCAAAATGTATACTTACAGCACTTGACCTCTTCCTTTAACTCCAGATTTCTATGTCAGCTGCCTACTCAGACTTTCCACTTGTGTGTCCCATAAGGATCTCATATTTAACATGTATAAACCTAAACTTGATTTTGCCCCCGAAACCTGCCCCTTCCACAGTGTTCTCCCCGCAGCCGGAAGCCGAGCCATCCTTGATTCTCCTCTACCTCGTAGTCCAGTAGGGAATTTATTTGCCTCTCTCCTTCCATATATGTTGCTCACCGTGTCCTCTCATCTCCCCTACATTGCTGTCCTAGCCCTGACCACCACCACCTCTCGCCCAGATTATGACAGCCCGCCACCTGGGCAGTCTTCTTGCTTCTGTTCTTGCTCTCCGCAGTGCAGGCTCAGTCAGAGTGCTCCTTTAAAAATGTATCAGCTCATGTCACCTTCCTATTCAAACCCTTCTAATGGCTTCCTTTTCCTTTAGAATAAAGTCCAAAGCCCTACCAGTACCCGTAAAGTTCTAGGAAAGCTGGCCATGTTTGTGTCTCAGAGCTCATCCTCTGTACTCTCCTGGGCAAACACTCTGCCCCAGCACATTCACTGTTTTCCACCAAGCACACTCCTGCCTCAGGACCTTTACACTGGCCATCCTCTCTACTTAGAATGTTCTTCCCTCATTTCTTCATAGCTCTCTCCCATACTTCATGCAGATCTCTTTGTAAGAGAGAGACCTCATCAGAAAGACCTTACCCCAACCGAACTAGCACTTCCCTGACTTAAGATTCCCAAGCCTTGCCATGCCTTGTTTTTTTCCAGCACTTATCACTGACTGACATTTTCTTGGATATTTTTTTCTTAGTTCTCTGTCTAACCTACTAGAATTTAAGCTCCCTGAGAGCAGAGCACTTTTCCACTCTGTTCACTACCGTATCGGCATATCCAGAGCAGTGTCTTGCCACATCGTAGGTGTTCATTATACGTTTGCTGCATAAGTGAACCAACAATATACCTCCATTCTGTGTCTCTGTGTAGTTGTTCGCGTACTTCTCTTACTACCTGGACCACACCAGCCTCATTCCCCTCTGTGATTCCAGTAGTTCCAACCGTGGCGCACCTGCACGGAACAGGTGCTTGCTCTACATTTGTTGATTTAAGTCAAACAATTGCCAACCACTAGCCACAAATTATGATGACTTCTCTCCAGTTCGTGTCATCTACAAGAGGCATTTTGCCCAAAGGCTTTGTTCGTTTTCCTGAGAGATGGTCCCAGCGTTTCTTTAGATCTTGGGCAGCAACTCTGGGGGGAAGGCACAGCACAAATGGGGCTTTGTGTGATGGAGAAAACAGGGAGGTGCAGACACAGCACAGCTCTCTGCAGCGACCTTTGGCCAGGCCTGTGCGTTGAGAGCCAAGCTCTGGGGAAAGCAGCTGAAGCAAATGGGACCAAAGGAGCTGATTAGACCTGAGCCACGAGGGTACAGTGTTGGTGTTGGAGGGGAAGGGTAAACCACACAGCCGCCGCGGCACTGCGCAGACAAACCTCGGTGAGTCAGAGCACCAGGATCTGTGCTCCTGTCTTCTTCCGCTACCCTTCCACAGAAACTGACAACTCGGTTCCTGGGCTTTGAAGTTGCATCTGTCCGTTCCTTTGGGGGTAAGGAACTGGGCCTTTTGGCAATGCCACCCTCAGGCTCCCGTGTCGGTGAGGCTGGGCTGAGGCCCCTTCCTAATGACCAGCGCCTTTGGGAGGCATCCAGAAACAAAATTCAGGATTATAAGTTGGGATAGAACATGACACAATGTACTAGGAATGATTTTACAAATTTATCTTAAAATCAAAGCTACTTGCGAAAATGGATTTAGCTCTGCCTCAACTGTATCCTCAGGCTCAAATGTTTAAATAGAAATAATTCACAAAATGTGTCGCTGTCTGCTTGTGTTTTCTCCTGGTGGGAGCAGAATGTTACTCAGCCCTCCGGTTCACCGTCAATTATTTTTAAACTGCTTTGTCTTTTAATAAAAACCCTTTGGGATCTGGAAGGCTTGTTTCGAAAGTTGATGAGAAAAGGAAAAAACAACTATACATTTGAAAGGTATATGGAAGGGACAAAAGGGAAAGCTTTTAATAAGATAAAGAAACTTAATATGCTACGTACTTTTGCTTTTACCTTTTTAGTGGATTGGTGCCCGTAAGTGATCCTTATAATTGGAAGCTGTGCAAGGAAACCCACTGAAATCAAAGCAAGGGCAAATTTACAGAAAAACAAGCAGCAGCTGGTCCAGATCATCTAGGGCTCTGGGGCCAGCAATCTGCTGAGAATTTATCAAGCCCAATTGAGCAGTTCAGGGCAGAAGACATTTAAAAAATAAAAGTACAAGCCCACTGGGAATATTAAGAATAGATTCATCCAAATTTTTGAAAAATATGCATCTAGGGCTCGAGCTGTTACAACAAACCAAAGCAGGATTCGAGAAACCAGGACGGCAGAGGCCACTCAGAAAAGCCACTTAAGGGCGACGTAAAAAATATCCTGGTCTGCCCTTCGTACAGGCTTGGCTTGGAGGGACAGGACTTCCTTTCTCCTCTCTCTAGAAAATCTCCCAATGCTCATATTTGAGGCTCCGTTATACTGGTTATCAAAGCATTGGTCAGTTCGAGAAGCCATCCTCTTTAGATGGTGTAGCTTATTCTCAAAGTGAATTTTTTGGTATATGGATCCAAATTTATGTTACTGAATCTTCAGCAAAAAGAATGTTTCCATGATCAAGTAAGATTGAGCTCACGTAAGTGAATCGTTTCAGAGATTTTCAGAGCATATTGGCATGCGGAACGCTTTGATAAAGATAGCTGTTTCCAACCCAGCAATTCTGACATGCATTTGACCATGGAACCCTTGTTTGACCAAATCTCTTTGTACATTCTGGGGTGGGAAACACTGGTTTAGACATCCCTGTGACTTTAAGGCCGAGATCAAGGTCCACTTCTTATTCAGATCGTTCATTTGCTTCTTAAGTGGATGTTAATTTAATGGATTCTACAGTCAGGCTCTGTCTGGACATCGAGATAGATACAAAGAAGAAAGTGTCTAGGTTCCTGCGTTCTGTTAGCTATCAATGTAATGGGAAAGATAGATGTGAAACATCAACAATTTCTTGTGATATAGTCTTCTCTGAACCCCAGTGCTGCTGACAGTCTATACAACACAATTTAGGAGCGAAGTTACTTCCTGTGCACTGGTCTTATCTTCTCCTCTATGTTGTTTATATTTGAAGGCAAAGCTCATACTTTATACTTGTCTAGTATTTATGGTACTGAGCATGGAATTGGACACAGTAGACCTACGACTCAATGAATCCTAGTTGGTTGATTAAAGACTAAACCAAATGAAAACAAACAACAAAGACTAACCCAGATGATTCCTCAGTCCTTTTAAGTTTTGCAGAGTGCCTAAGAGTCTTTGTCAAATATTTGTACAACCCTATGTGTATAAAATTATGGGGAACCATAAGAATATTGAATAATTCATGCCTCTAATTTTCCAGAAGCCGTCTTAATGCTGGTAAGAAAATTAGTCTGTGCTACTCCTCCAAAGAGGCAAGCCACAGCAAACTAAAGCAATTTACTCCCTGCTTATAGACATATCTTAAGTGTTAAAATTTAGTGATTTGACCTTGTAATCGGAAAACAGCCAAGTTTCTGACTTTACATATGGGAATCCCGAGACTCAAGTGAACATTTAGCTATTCATCGTAGAATTTAACACAGATTAGGGTTAGCCACAATTGGTAACACTTGGGGAGTTGTTAATTTCTTGTTGGCAATTTCACTGTAAACTCCCTTCATAAATTTTAGATTTAAACTTGGCATTGTCATCTAGATTTTATGCACATTTATTTGATTTACATATGCTGAGTGCTTCCTAATTTTATGATCAGTCCACAGACAGCACCTCGGATGCTTTATGTATTTCAGAATTGTTCAGAACCACAGAAAGTTAATTTCCTAAGTGAGCTGGGAAGTGAATTTAATGGGGAGACGTTGCATTGACTTCTATTATGATATGGTCCAGCTTCTCAACCCATTTTGGCCCAGATGAATGTTTGTTGTGGTAGGTGGTCTTGGGTGCTATAGGATGTGTAGCATCATTCATGTCCTCTGCCTGCAAAATTCCAGTAGCAACCTTCCCCCACTCCGTTATGACACCAGAAATATCTCCATGTGTTGCCAGATGCCGCCTGGTGTGGGGTTAAAACCATCCCAGCTTGAGGACCACGGATGATAAAAGGATCCCTGGTGGTTAAAGTCAGTTCCAGATTTTTTTTTTTTTTTTTAAATTCTGTGGATTATCCGTTAGTATGTACCCAGAGAACGGAAGCTAATGCTCCCTGTGCTTTGGAATGAGATAATTCCTTTTTCTAGCCTGTGTGACTTAGGACAAGTTACCTAACCTCTCAGAGTCTCCATTCCCTTGCCTGTCTGATGAGTGGAAGTGAGCAGTCACCGAAAAACCTCCAGTATAATACCTAGCAAGGGGTAGGCGTGTGTTGAATGTTAGTAGCTCCATTCCTTTTCCGGCCACTCCCCCTGACTCCTCTTTCCCCAAAGCCAGGGGTGAACACAACCCAGTGATGTGCACAACAGATAGCTTGGCGGTTTGTTTCCAATTTTTTCCTTCCATAGAACAGATAATCAGGAGCTGACACTTTATCCAAACCTTATGTGAGCCTCAGAGGATGGAACCGCCTGAGTCAACAATAACTGAAGGAGAATCTGAGTCCTCAGCCCTATGCCTTCATGCCCAGGAACTGCCAAATAGAGGGAGTGCATCCACACACATCGGAACCATTCGTGTGTTTCTCATTCTCTGTTCAACGTGATAAAACTATAACTTGAGTAAAGAAAGAGGCTGCTCACGGATTGAGCGTGTCCCGGACACCCACCTCCACAAAGGCATGGAATGAGCCTGGGGTGCTGACTGGGCTGCTGCGGAGTGGAGAAGCCGAGACTAAGCACCGCAGGGATAACACTGACATGGGAGCGTGTCTGGTTATCGCCCGGCACCCGAGGGGTTTACAGAAAGAACAGATGGAAAGGTTTATGGACTTTATTTTCACTATAAAGGCATTATAACAACACTACAAACATTTGCAGTATCGGAGAGAAGAGAAGGAAATCACCCAAAGTTCTCACGCTCAGTACAACTGTGTTCATTTTGTGTATTTACTTCCAGGCCTGGTCTGTCCACACGTGATTTCCCTTGGCTGCCGTGATTTCACATATCGTCTTCTCTAACCTGTCCCCCACCTGCCCCCGCCACCCAGTTCACACTAGATACCCAAGCGTCCCCCAGCTCTGTTCTTATTGTCTTCACGGTTTTCCTGTTTAATGACTACAGAGAAATTCTTGAAAAAGGTTTTCCATGATGTCACTAATTAACCAGTCCATTACTGAAGAACACTTGGCCTCTGATTTTGCGGTTATAAATCACTGAGGAAAAAAAAGTCACGAATATAGCTTTTTCCCTTTTAGGATCCCTTTCTTAGGATCAAGTCTCCAAAGTGGGGTTTCATAGGTAAAAATCCATGAACACTTTTGCAGTTTTAAATATAATATTGTCAAAGTTTTGCGATAACATCGTTCTGATGATAAAAGCGATCAGTGACTCACTGCAAAATATTTAGAAAATATTGGAAAGTATCAAAAATAAAAATTACACGTAATCCCTTTAACCCAACCACTGCTCACATGTGTTGGATTTCCTTCTAGTGGTTTTTCCCGTGTCTGTCTTTAATATGTGCATCTATTTAAAATTAGTTTTATTATGACAACAAGAGTGGGCTTTCTAAAGGAGCAGTTACACATGTTACTAGCCTCAACTAAGACAGATAAGTAATTCAAGTATATATCAGAGGGGTCTTGTCTGAGTGTGAAGGAGGCTCTGGGGCTATCCTTATTGTTTTGGTACACCTGAAGCCTCCTCCCCATTGCCCACTTTCTGTTAAAAGCCATCTCTCCGCCCTCCCTGCCAAAAGGACCCTTCTCTAGCATTTGGCATTCTTACCAGAGCCTGGCTGTACTCATGCCGGGGCGTATTCTAAAATCAGTGTGTGAGAGGTCTGTGAAGTGTTGCCAGATAGACCTTCAAACACCCCTAAGGAAGGTGCTTGGGTGCTCAGTTGGTTGGGTAACTGCCTTTAGCTCAGGTCATGATCTCAGAGTCCTGGGATCAAGACCCATGTTGGACTCCCGGCTCAGTGGGAAGTCTGCTCCTCCCTCTTCCCCCCCTGCTCATGATCTCTCTCTCTCTCTCTCTCTCAGATAAATAAATGAAATCTTTTTTTAAAAAACCCTAAGGAAGACCCCACATTGGAGAATAACATAATGCCCCCAATAAGTCCAACCAGCTAGTTTTCCTCCAGTGTGAGAACAGATCTCTTTCTCTGGTTGGATCTCAAAGGGGCCATCCATTTAAACATGCAAATCCCTGACAGTAAATTCACACATGGGCTCCCAGAATGAGAGGTCAGTGGGAGCTAATGCTGATGGAAGGATGGTCTCCATCACGTGTGCTCATCTGGTGGAGTGCTGTAAAGAATCAGCCTCACTCTTAAATCGTTATCCATTCTCTCTCCTTTCCTTCCTCCTCCTTGTTTTCATTCGCATTGTTTATAGCTGAATCCACACAGGTTTGTTGTAAGGAGAGGCCATTACAGTTATTCAGCCTGACTTGAATATGGCTTGTGACGGGATTCTAGCTCAGTGGGCCATGCATCCCTTTCTCTGGATGTCTGGAGCCACCTTGTGTGGAGGTGGGACCAGCTTCTCCTCCAGTTCTGCCCATTCATCCCAACTGTGTCTCTGGGAGCGATGGAGAGCAGCTCTTCTCCTTCTCCCCTTGAAAGCCTTCCTGAGTTTGTAATTTCTCCAAGTCATCCAGTCATTTTTGTTCTGGAGTGGTTTCCAGATGCCTCACCTGGTCTGCCTTTAATGCTTGCCGTGTGGAGGAGAGGAGCGTCGTGGGTCCCCTCTGTTTGCAGACTGCCTGAGCCCAGTAACGGAAATGGCAGGGCACCAGCGGAATGGCGGAAGCCAGTCTCTCTGCAGCCCGAGCTCCCGCAGCCTGCATTCCAGATTTATGCATGGCACCTGGGGAAAGCAATGATGCAAGCCAATTTGAAGTCCAAGTACATCATCATTTATCTGTGTTTGGATTTGGTTTGGGGTTTTATTAATGACAGAGGATTTGATTAAACAAAGTTTGCACTATAACCAACTCCAGCTGGATCCAAGCATCAATGGGAAGCCCCAATTCCCCTGATATTGTCCTTCTGTCCTTTTCCCTCACAATTTCTCTTCCAAGTCATTTTCTCTGAATCTGATAATGGTGAGGTCATTTAATCTCATTTATTTTAAGGGCCAGTCTGGCACTCCCAGCACGGCAGCTCTGTGTTGAAGGATTTTGTGTTGAAGATGTTGTGTACCCTGGGATGTGGCCTTATCCTAACCTATGGAATGAAATCACTGTGTCATCCTGCCAAGGCAATGTTATCATTGGGTTTGGGCTCAAATTTGGAATCTTTCCAGCAAAAATCATATTCTAATGGACTGTTGATTGAAACATTGTCAAGATTATCTTGTAAGGTTACCAGAAGCCTGTTCAGTGAAGTCTGGGTTCTTTTGGGTGGGGGGAGGGGGCTTGCTAATTATAAATGGCTCCGATTACCTGTTGCTTGGGCTTTTCCTCTAGGCTGAGGAGTGTGAGTCTGTGATTTGGGTGGGGATTTCTTTCACCTCCCTACAGCTGAGGCTGAGGCCATCTTCAGAGTGTTCCATCAGTCTCTCTCTTTCTTCCATCCCCTGCTCTCTCTGGTTCCTCTCCAGGGTTCTCTCCCTCTCCTTGCTATTGCTCCTTTACCCTGTGGGGTTCCTTTTTCATCTACCTTCTGCTTTGCCGGCTCCCTCCCTCTCTCCATTGCTTCCTATGATACCGTTGACTTTGGAACTGCACATGTCCACTTACATGTGGACTTTTCTTGATGAACACAGTACAGCACTGAAAACATATTTTCTCTTCCCTCTGATTTTCTTAAGTACCTTCTCTTTTCTCTAACTCACTTTATGGTTAAGAACACAGTATGTGATACAGGTAACATATGGGATATGTGTTAATCTACTGTTCATGCTCTTGGCAAGGGTTCTGGTCAACAGGAGGCTATCAGTGGTTAAGTCCCAGGGGAGTCAAAATTTCGTGTGGATCTTCAACAGCATGAGGGGTCGGCGCCCTTAACCCCCACCTTGTTCAAAGGTGGGCTGTGGCTCTATCTTTCTCAGGCCGCTTCTTCAGTTTCCCTCGATAAAGACATCAGGTTTCCTAAGGGTAGGGCAAATCCTGGCTCACTGCATTTGTCCTCAGGTGTTTGGCTGGTCCGATCCCATCTGTTCAGGACTCATCTATTCATGCCACAAACACCCCTCAGACTCCAGCTGATGGGAAATGAGAAAGGCATTTTCTCCCTCTGTCCCTGACCTGGGCTCGGCCCCAGGCTGGCCTCTAATTGGAAACAGCAGGTCCAGCACCAGAGCCAGACCCATCCTGGTGCCAGCATTATTCAGAGCCCCCATGGTGCCCTGTGGGGATTGGGCCAAGCCACTTAATTCATGGCCAGTGTGTGCCATTCTAATGTGTCTGCCAAAATGTCGCTGTCAGCCGTAGGTGTAGGTGACAGCCGTTGCTCACTGGTGAAGAGCCTTCCTGTGCTTTGCACTTTCCTGCTCATGCTATTCTCGAGAAGTTAAAAGACGACAGAGACCCTGTGTCCTTTAAAGAGGGCTTCTGGAGGCAGCAGGCCTGTGGGCTAAAGAGACTGTCCGATTTTCACCCCAGAGCGTCAGATGGACACCCCCGATCTCATGCACACATAGCAGCAGCATGATTCCTCCTAGGTATTCTGTTTTTCATAGTGGGAGTTTCTCATTCGTCTCGGAAAAAAACATTTCACCTTTTAACAGTGAAAACAACCATGTCTGCCTAAAACAAACAAACAACAAACCAAAAGAAACAAACAAACAAAAAAACCCAGGAAAAAAAATAAGAAAACAAAAATCACTGTTGGTAACTCAACTCCCTTTTTTTTTTTTTTTTTTTGCCTTTTGATTGACTTCTGTTGTATAAATAGTCACTGCTGAGAGCTTGAAGCCTGGACAATTGGACCCTGATTGAGTAATTCACACAGTTCTGGGAAATAAAGTCAACAATTCACAGCCTGAATCCACTTTGGAAAGCTCATGCACCAAGGACCCTTGATATTCGATCTCTTTGTATTTCTGTTCAGTGTTTATTGCTTTCTACCCATCCCTCAAACCAAAGTCATAGCTTGGTAATTTCTTGTTTTAGAAAGTGACAAACAGAGCAGGCAGAGAAAACACTGTATATTTTGGACTAAAAATGAAATCATTAGGGTAAGTTTCTATTCTTAGTGACTGGAATTTTACTCTGGTTCTGATTAAGCTCAACAATGATATTATATTCGATGTTTTCCTGTAAATGTATGAGATGGTTTTCTATTGCATGTCCATGAATGGAAATATTAACAGACTCCACTTGGCCCCATCAGCCTCTGGCTTGGTCTTCACACCCAAAAAGCCAACCAGCAGAGAATCATATCCCAGCCCAGAGAGAGGAGTTCCTGTCTTGCCTGTGGCTATTGTTCATGATCTCACAATTAAGAGTAAAATCATATCCAGAAAATGTATGAAAGTAAGTGGAATAGCTACATTCCAATGTCTATAAATTACTCAGGAAGAAACAACTGTACGTTCTAAGCATACATCTCCTGTGCCTCCATTTTTTTTTTTTTTAAGATTTATCTTATTTTGGTGGGGGTGGGGTAGGGGTAGAGGAAGAGAGGGAGAGAGAATCTGGAGCAGACGCCACGCTCAGCAAAGAGCCCGATGGGGGATGCAATCTCACAACCCTGAGATCGTGACCTGAGCCAAAACCAAGAGTTGGAGCCACTGTGCCGACATTTCCATCAGAAGAGTTAGTTAGTCTCCCCAGAGTCCATTTCTTGGTGGTTAGAGTATGTCAACAAGGGAAGAATGGTTTATGAGTTCCCTTGAGGTTGTGAACAATGAAAGTCTTCTGACAGACAAGTGGAGAAGTCTGGGTTTTTTATAAATAGAAAATTATAGATGTCAGCATTAGATTTTTAAAAGCAGGTAGATAAATTCGGGAATAAAAAGTACGTGAGAAGTAATGGAATGGCTACCTTCCACCTATCCATCACCCATAGCACAGAAGCAGAAATCGACACTCAGTGCAAAACCCAGAGGACGAAGCTCTTGCTCCTTTGAATGGTCAGGTTTGTAAGCAATCTAGAGCAGGTGTGGAGGAGGGTACTACAGAGCCAGAGGCCCGGATTCTTGGGCATCACATCACCCACTAAGCCGTGTCACCTTGCACTTGTCCACCTCATGCTGAGCTGAAGTTACCTTATCTGTAAAATGGGGATAATACTGAGCTCAGAGATTTCTAACAAGTATTTAAAAGGTAATATATGGAAAGCCCTCAGTAGCGTGTCTGGCTCATAAGACACCATAAATGTCCCATATTATTAGTGATGGTAGGTGTATTCACTTCCAACCCATAGTTTATGTGAGGTTCTTAACATATTTTAATACATCATATTACATTACGTTTAATTTTACACCTAGCATAGAGGTAATTCTATCTTTATGAATGCCTCTCACACAGCCTAAGGGAGAGGCCTAAGGGAATCTTGGGGTACTTCTATGCCACTCCTGCCTTTTTATCTCCCCACCCCAAGGCCAGACTCAAATTTCCAATGTTGGTGTACTCACCCTTGGGTGAGGAAGAAGCATGCCAAGGAGTTGGCCAAGCCTCCTCCTAGGATAACTGGCAGGTCCCTTCTGCTGGCACAGAAGGTGGGGAGAGAGCCATCCTTGGACTCTGAGGGAACTCATCTCTTACCAGTGGGAGCCAATCACTACTATGGAATGGGACTAGTCAGAGGAGTACCTCCTTCCGGAGATTGACGGGAGGGGTCAGGGAGAGCTTTCTGTCCCTGTAGGGGCCTAAATACAAAGTCCACTTGTCTTTGGATGTGAGGAAACAGAAACCCTCAAAGATGTTGGCAAAAACTGTACACTTATCCTTACTACAATGCATTAGGGAAATGGAAGAACCTGCCTCATTTTGGAGAACCAAGGTACATAATTCCTTATTTACCTTTGTGAATTTGTGTGTGCGTGTCTAGAATGTCCTTGGGACCATCATGGATATTCCTCTTTTGAGGTGATTTTATCAAGGTCAAAACTGAATAATGTTGTCATCTACATTTTTGGCTGTACAAAGATAAAAGCAACAACAAGACAACAAAATCTCAGGAGAAAGAAGGGGTGGGTGGGGAAGCAGCTTCCAAAATAGGTACTGGGAAACATATAATGGAACAGACAGGAAAGCAGGAATACTAATTTCTAGACCCAGTTCTATTTACCACTCCATCGGAAGTTCTATGGACCTGAACAATTCATTTAACTACTCTGGAGAGAATAGATGACCCCCAGGCGTGCCTCTCTTCTGGTTCTGCAGATTCTATTGACAGCCTACGAGGAGGTCTTGGGAACATTGGCCAGACTTCCCTGACTCCAGAAAGTTCTTTAAGCCTTTCATGGTGGGTGGTGGTGGTCATGGTGATGGAGGAGGCAGTAGTCATGGTGGTGGAGTGGGTTGGAGAGAACGCTGCCGTGCTCCATGGGTCTAAATGAGAGACATGACTGGGACAGATGCTGTGATGAGTTTGAGAAGTGGGCAGAGTGGTGGGCAGTGAGGCACTAGGACTTAATGGGCCCAAGTGCACAGGTCCAAGCCTGTAACTCCCTGTGCCTTTCAAGATGATTCCTCTACCTGGGATGGCACAAGCAAAACAGACATGCTGAGGCAGATAGATACACACTATTCTCCTGGTTGTGACTTTGCAGGGGTGGGGGAGGTTGTTTGTTGAAATTTTAAAATTTGTTTTAGTTTTACATTTTTATTTATTTTTTATGCTACAAAATAGTTCAAATCTGTATTTTGGGAATATGGAGATTCTGTGCAGAGAAGGAAAAGTTGAAGCAGTTAAATCGAGAGCTGGGACTGCACGTGGACAGAGTGTAGGCACAGAGGAGAGCCCTTCTTGCACAGAGCAGACCACAGTCTGGCTCAGGCAGAGTTTAAAAACAGCCGAGGTTAATGCATAATTCCACAGGCTAGGGAGGCGCCCTGGGACAGAGGTGAGAGCTGGAGCCAGGCCTGGTGGCTGGGGCCCAGAAGGAGCCGGGACAGTCAAGTGTCCTCTTTCCTAAGAACAAAAGGCGACACATTCTAGACTAGACTAGACTAGACGTCCGCCATGATGGCGGATGAGTCCCTGGAAGGCCTGAGAGGTGCAGCTCCCTGCTCAGACAGAGGCCTGGCGCCAGGAACCCAGTGGATTCACAGAGAAAGGAGTGAAGTACTAACAAATGGTTTTCATTATCATCACACAGCCTCCACCCTCGGTCAGTATGTGTGTGCTTTGGTTTTTTTTCTCTTTTTTTCATCTTTTCCTGGGTTGTAACTAAACAATGAGGTGATTGCCATCCCACTGAATTGCACAATAGAACCAGTGGCTGGGTTGGAGCATAGCTTTCCCCAAATAAATTCTGGACAAGAGACATGAGCAAGCTGGAAAGAAGGAGTTGATTCAATACCTGTATATACTTTTTAGCGCTGGTGGTGGAGGTGGGATGAGGGTCTTGGGAGAGCTGACTCTTAGTTCCTCAGCAGTGCACCTGTCAGCCCACCAATGGGACATTCTCCTTTTTCAGTGAAGCTTCACCAAAATGAAAGGGGGGCTGACCCAGTGATCCAGGAATATAAATTGGGACCACTTGCTCTTTCCCAATATAATAGGAAATAATGATTTACTTTGAGTAAGCTGGTGCAGCTGTGGGAAGAGTTTTCAGTTCTGTTCAATAAACATTCCCTAAGTGCCTACTCTGAGACAGCTCGTGGTTCGAAAAACACCGAAGACCTCAAGAAGTCAACACTCAAGCAGATGCCACCATTTGTCCCCAGCCCCTTGGAAAACCTGAGCTTCAACTGAACCGCGAGGATACCTCCGTTTTGTAGTCTCCTTGTGATTCACCCTCCCAGTGAGGCAGCGATGACCCTAAGCAAAGATGCTATCAGGTCTATGGGGCCTGGCCCATTTTCCTGATGGCCCAAGAACACTGTGCTCCCCAAACTGTACTCAGGGCCAGAACGGCTTCCTCCCTCTGACTGCCACGTGGCTGGAGAAAATGGATCATTCCAAAAACAAATGTTTCAGTTCGTTACTCAGCAGTTTTGTTGAGAAATGATTGCAGATAATCATCTTGTAGCTGCAGACAGAGCGTTTTACGCTTGCTCAGACGGGGCCACTGAGCATGCGCGTGGCCGGCCCTTCCAACCAAGACTGGGGCAAACAGCAGGATCCATCCTGAGGGAGATGGCCGGACGGGGACGTGAGATGGACGTAAGGCATTGCTTTCACTTCTGCGCCCAGCCTGCTGATAACTCACTGCGTAGTTCTGGCTGGATGTCTTTCATGATAGTCATTAAAATGCCCGATCTTTCTGTAGGACGAACTAGGTGCGGGGCTCTGGGCAAAATGCTCCTTCTGTTTAATCCTCTCAATAACCCCACGTGGAAGATTGGATTATTATTATGGAGAGGCGACACCAAGTCACAGAGAGGTTAAAGCACTTGCTAAAGGTCACACAGCCGATGAGGGGTAGGACTGAAATGCACCCAACCCCCGCCAAGGGAAGGATCTGGACTGTAGAATCACTGGTGGCCCTTTCTTTATAGCTCTTGCAGTCTGTCATTATGTAAAATCACAACTGAGATTCTAAAATAAATTAGTTTATAGTTCTTTGGATCTTAAACATCCAAATTTACTTTTAGAAATAGCAGGATGCATGGCTGGTGTGTGTGTGTGTATGCACGCAGGCATATGTGTGTGTGCACGTGTGTTGTAGTTGAGTGGGTGAAACTGTCTGCCCTCATCTGTGGAATTTCTAATTACCCACAGTGTTCTGGGTCCCCAGAGATGGATGCGTGCTGTGAGTCTCTTGTTAGCTCTGGACTAAATTGCAGCAGGGCAGACTTTTCCTTTTGTTCATGATGTCACGGGCAAATAACACCTAAAAGAAGAAACACTGGATTGGGGATGTTCCGAAATATTACATGAGAATCAAGGGACTTTTGAAGTGACAGCAGGTTTTCATCTCTTGTGACCTTTTTCCTAAGGTAATGAAAGAGCTAGATGAAACTCCTTCAAATAAGCTGAAAAAATGCACGTCAAACAGCCTAATTATAGTTAACCACCCCAGTGATGTTCCAGCATCCCCCATCAAGGATATACATTACCGTGCGATAGGAACCCACTCGGGACTGGGATAGTTAAAGCCGTACATAGGAAGTAGCTAGAACAGCATAAAGCCCCCTGACGAACACACACATGGAAGTAAATTCTTTGTTTCCAGCTCTTATCTTAGCCTCAGGTTCCCTAGGATTTGCCTATGCTGCATGCCTGGGCAAAACAGGGCTGAGTTATCTCTTTCGTGCCTTGAGTCAGATTTTCTGGGTGTGAAGTCAGCAGACAAGCCAGGAAATGTCAGTGCAGAAGAGTGAGGGAGCTGGAGACATGGTGGCAGCTGTCACTCCAGGGTGGTGCGGTATGGGAAAGTGTCCGACTCATCTTTGGGACTCAGTTTCCCCTTGTGATGTGTTTCGTGCTGGCTGGTATGGTCCAGGTGTTCAGGGATGCAGGGTGGTCGAGGTGCGGCAGTGTTTGCAGAGACGGGAGTCTAGCTGCTCAAGCAGAAATGGCCCTGACTCGTGGACAAGTGTGGGTTTCCCAAGGACAAGGGAGTATGTCTCAGAGATGAGTGAGTGTATCTCCTGGGCAAGCATGGGCATCTCATGGATGGGTGAGTGTATCTCACAGGCACATGTGTCTCACGGACGAGTGTGTCTCATGGACAAGCATGCCTCACAAACAAGTATGGATGTCTCACGACAGTTGTGGGTGTCTCATGGACCAGTGAGGGTGACATTTTACTGGGATTCTTACATTCAAGTCCTACAGCTCGTACCTTATCCCTCACCAATTGAACGATGGCCTGCCTGCCTTTAAAAGCCCTAGAACACTGTGCAAGACCAGGATTTTTCTTGGTCTGTCTCAGAACTGTAGATCATTAGCTTGTCTTTATTTCTGAAGTTACATCTGAATTGCATTATAGACTTATGTGCTGTAACGTTGCTTGACCTAGTGCTTGGAAAACATACCACACACTGAGAGGAAAAGGCTAGCTCAAGAGGAGCTGAGGACATTTAATCCTATAAAACAAGTAGAAGGAAGAACTTGGATCTGGGTTAGCATTCACCCACGAGGTTTTGTTTGCATTCATGCGTTCCTTCCCAGGTGGTCACCCGAGGTCTGCTGTGGGTTGGAAACCTCGCTAGGTGCTGGTATTACCGAAAACTATCTTTAACTCCAACCAACCCGAGAGCCCTTTCCCCCCAATACTTCTGTCTGCTCTTAGTCCCAAGTATGGGAACGGCAGACAGGGAAAGGCCAAAAGGAGGTCTGAAAGAAATGGATCTTTTTCTTGTGGTTTAAGGATCAGCCAGTTGGAACCAAGGAGATGTTTTCTTAGGGTTGCAGAGAAGTTTGAAAAGCGATTGGATTGGTTTTGGCACGGAAATGTAGATTATAGAAATAGCGCTAGTATTACTAAGCCGACGGGCTATAGTATGAGGACTGTCATTTAGCTGTACGTTCTTGCAATAGTGCGCTGCCCTCAGCTCTGTAGTGGAAGGCTGCTGTGTGTTTGCATGTCTTATCTCCCACCACCACATCAATGTTCTAATTGCCCATGCTTTGAAAACTTCCTACGGTGTTGGCCTTGTACAGCTAATGACTCCAGTCAGGTAAATACCATGCAGATTGTGGCCAGCCACACACACCAACAGGCCGTGGACACCCGTAGCAACTGCTCCTTGATTCTGAAGCTCGAGGTCAGCCAGTCTCGGTGGTTTCCCCCTTAAGCTGCCCGACTCTCTGGAGAAATGCCAGGGTTTTGTAATTTACCTCACAGTCTCCCAAAGAGCCAGAGGACCATATATCTTTTAGAGAAACGTGGCAGGGCACTCTAGAATTGTTAGCATTGAAACTTTCAGTCAAAAAGAATAGCAGTTTTGCTGAACCTTAATGTCTTCCTAAGTCCTTGGTGCCAGATGTGCTATTTTCCTATTGGACTTGCCAAAACCACTAAATAGTTAAAACACATCAAATCATCTCTAAGTGGCCAAAATTGAATGCCCTCCCCACCCCACCCCCCAAAAAAGAGCTCCTAGTCAGCAAACCTCACGGTCATGTTCCATACTAGAAAATTTCTGATTAGGCTAAAAATTAGGAAAACAGACTTAACACGAAAGACTTCAAATTTCTTTTTTGCCTACAGGCTCAGAGTAAGAACTACCAGAGTAAGGAGAGAATCAAGGGGGGGATGGTCACAGCGAGAGCACCAACTATGATTACTGTTATACCCTCAACTACATGCCCTTAATGCCCGATATCCCCAGTGAGTTTTCCCAGCACAGAGCTCTGGCAGGTGGAAGTGAGGAGAAAGGAGACTGCAGTTCGAGCCAGATGTTCTGGCATCTTTGATGTGGCTTAAGCTGCTCTTGGAACTAAGCATTGCGTCTGAGCACGTGCAAGAAATGGTCCAAGAGGTCTTTTTGGTCAAGCATCCCCAAATCTTTGCCAGCAAATAATCCTTGGGCTTAATATAAGCTACCATAGCTCCAGCCACCAAACAACATTTTAAGTGGCGTGCAAGGAGTAAAAAGAAAACCTTCCAATTCATGAACATCAATTATATCTAGATGGTTGGCCAGGCAGAGGGTGGAGAGTCTGGAAGCTAGATTCTTGTTGCCTAAATGTGACCACGTCTGCACTTTACATTTTCTGAGATATATTAATTTCTTGATAATTTCTCTTAATTGCTAGCTCATCAAAGCCGATGTCAAGCGTCCTGTTCATCCTGTAAAGCAGTGGTTCTCAGCCTTGGCTTTTTCCCTGGGAACTCCTCAGGAATCTTTACAAAATACTGATCCCCAGGCAGCATTCTGGAACAGTTAAGCTGGAACGTCTGGAGATGGGATGGGTGTCAGGGGTGTGGAAAGCTCCTTGACTGATTTCAGTGGTCAGCCAGGGTGGCAAGCCACCGGGGGAGGAGGGCAGTGGAAAGGGGAAGCGAGGAGGTTAGATGAGATCTTCCACAAAGTTCAAGCTTGGAGGACTTTGCAGGATGCTGACCGACAGTCAGCGGGTTGTTAGCTGATGCCCGTTACTCCCTGATAACTCTCCAGAGGCTTAGTTTCCTCCAACTGTATATTAAGTTGCATTTTCAACTATTGGCCATTGTCTAAGCTTCTTAGCTGAAATTGACCAAAAGGTCTCATTGAGATCTTAAGAAAGTGAAGGGGAGACTGAGGCAGGAAACAACAGAGAGATATTCAAGTAGGCTTTATCTCAGGGGGCCCCAGAAGAACCTCTAATTCTAGCTGACTTGAGGCTGGTTGTTCTGGGGTTCTGGGGTCATGGTCTAGACATAAGATGGACTATAATATGGGTAGTTCCAATCAAGCAAGACATCTACGTAGTAGACTGACTCTGGGTTGACCCTCTCGCTTGGTCCCGGATCCCTCACCCCATGGGGAGGCTGCAGACAGAGGAGAGCCAGAGTAGACCCGCAAAAGCAGTGATTCTCGAGCTTAGGTGTGCACAGAATCACCCAAGGGGCTGTTAAAACACACATGACAGGGTCTCACTCAGCATGGCTAGGTCTGTAGTGGAGCCTGAGCATTTGCATTTCTAGTAAGTCCTAAGATACTGCTGATACTACTGCGGCCCACACTTTGAGAATCACTGCCTTAAACATGAGACCCTGGACAGACTAGGGTTGTCCTGGTCTGCAAGAGGTACACCAGACTTTAAAGAGTATTCCGTCACGCCCTGGAAGAAGGAATGGAATGTGGGTCTGCAATGAACTTGGCTTTATTTTCATGCACGTGTGAAAGGGTGAGAACCATCTGATTAAGTGATTGCCTCATGAGAACAGAGTTTTAAAATAGATAAGCCTTAGGGTTGCTTGTCCCTCATATCTTTGCATTAAAAATTGGTAATATTTAAATCAGATTTAATTTTAGAGTTCTAACCTTCACTAGCATAAGACTAAACACAATAACAGCAGCATCTGTGAAAATCATTTAGTGTTCAGTATTCTGGACAGGGTATTGTTCTCTCCAACAGCAAACTGTACCTACACTGGACAGGAGAAGGCCAAAGGCATAGGGGATGCTAGACAGGGTCTCAAATATAGCCCTCAGCCATCGAGCTTGGCAGGTGACCCTGGTGCACCAAGGTGGTTTGGCCTGGATGGCATCAGTAGTGTGAGGGATGTTTTTGTGGTGGGTCTATAGCAAACCCCCAGGAAGACAGATCTGCCTGGATGTTGTGGGATCTTTTAATTGAGATCAACCTTCGCTCTCCTCCTTATCATCTAAACTGGAGGCCATCCTGGCTTGTAATGGAATATCCAGAATATTTCCAGAAAAAGTCATTCTTACTTGCCTGGCTATTCCATAGAGGGAAAGTGGTTGCCTTTTATGTCACACAGGAAGTAATAGTCCGTGGGCAGGCCACTGCAGTGAGCTCTCCAAGCTCATAAGCACCTGCTACTATAAGTAGTATGGGTACAAGACCCATCACAGTTCCTTTCCCCAAGCCGTGTTGAACCTCTAGCCAGTTCTTGAACTCTGGGGGATCTGTGATGCCTTTCCTTCCTTTCTTCCCTGATGAACTTCTATTCATCCTTAAGAACCCTGCTCAGATGTTACCCCCCCCCCCCCCGCCATGAACCTATGTCTCTGGTTCATCTGGCCAGATGAAACTAGTTCCTCCTTCGATTAGGTTTCCATATCATGTCAAATATACATCATACTTATCACACTGTTCTTTGAAGGTGTGTTCATGTGTTTGTCTTTCTTCACCTCTAGGTTATTTGCTCTTGGAAGTTAAATATTATGTTATATTCTTCTTTGTGTCCTTAGCACCTAACATAGTGGCTGGCATAGGGCCTGCAAGTTTTACGGTTTAATTAATGAAAAAAAAAAAAAGAGAGAGACTCTTAATCTCACAAAACAAACTGAGGGTTGCGGGGTGGGGGTAGGGAGAGGGTGGTTGGGTTATGGACATTGGGGAGGGTATGTGCTATGGTGAGTGCTATGAAGTGAGTAAACCTGGTGATTCACAGACCTGTACCCCTGGGGCTAATAATACATTATGTATTATGTTATGTTATTATGTTATATATTATGTATATATTATAATACATTATGTATGTATGTTAATAAAACAAAAACAAAACCAAAATTAATGAAAAAAAATAATTCGAGTGTTTGGGTGGGAGAAAGCATTATTTAAGAATCCATTAGGGATACAGGCCAGAAAAGATGAATTGACATCATAGAATCACAGATGATCGGGGCAGGAGAATTTAGCTATCATCATAGTAGTTCCTTGTCTTCTGGAAGAGGAAGCTGGGAGATGCTTAACTGTGGGTTCCAGTCAAATGGTCAGCCAGTCTTGGCCAAATACCCGGATGAAGAATTCATGGACTGGATTCAGACTCTCTTTCCCAGGAGCCCACCTATTACCCCGGGGACATGCCATCCTCCTCCAGTGCTAAATCCAACCCCAAGAAAGCATGACGGTGTACTTCGCCACAGAGTCTAACATTTTTAAAGGGTGTTTAGGTAAATTTCCATCTCTAGACTTGAATGGCAATTGCCTATGGGAAGGTTTTTCTGGTGCTTCTGAGGCAAACAGGATATTTTGAGTAGAGTGAGTAAGGAAGAGGAATGGAAATATCCCAGTCCTTAATACCATGATTTCTAACAGGAGGAAAACCACTCCAGATGCTCTTTCTACCTCCCTGTCCTCTACCTCCTGTATGTGATTAGGAACTTGGTGGCTTCATTGACATTTGCTTCTGTAGTACAAGATGAGAGGGAGTTGAAGGGAGAAAAGTGGTGGGGGTCCATACTGGAAAAAACGTGATGTGGAAAGGGGTTTTGGAATTGGAGAGATATTATAAACAGGAAGGATACAGATGTCATTCTAGAATTTTTTTGGGAGGTGGGGACTCAATCCTTCATAAGTGCTACAATAGGCATAATAATTCATTCACTCATTCACTAAAAATGTTGTCATTCTCCAGCTCAAAGCCCTCCACTCCCTTCCCCTTCCCCTTAGGATAAAACCATCGTTCCAGCTATGTCTTTGCAGACCTAGTTCCTTTTACCTCCCCATTCATTTCTCCACATGTTCAGCAATTTTGATTTGTTTCTACCTCAGGGCCTTTGCACTTGCTGTTCCTTCTGCCTGGAAAGCTCTCTCCCTCATTCCTTTTCATTCTTCAGATCTCAACCTGAAGACCACTTCCTCCAAGAACTCTTCACTGAGCAACCTGTCTACAGGATCTCCTCACTACACCCTGCAGTCTGTTCATCATACCTTGTGTATTTCCTTCATGACATGTAAAGAATCAGAAGATATGTTTTTTATTTATGTAAGACTTTAAGCTCCATAAGAGATGAGACCCTGTCTGTCTTATTCACTGCTGGGTCCCCGGCACCCAGATCAGTGCTTAACAAATAGCAGGTGCTCAGGAAATATTGCTGAATGAATGAAGGAAACACATATATACAAGGTTTATAGAAGTGAGAGGAGAACAGAAAACTTCCATTGCTTCTAGGAACTACAACCTAAACTCGAATAGTATTTTTTTTTCCTCATGTATCATTTATATATCTTCTGATTGATAAAATTTGACTTTTGGCATGATTCTCTGAGAGGCACAACCCAATTCCGTAAGAGTTTTCTGTTCTCTATCCAGTGGTCAGATTATAGTATTTGCCACCATTACTCAGATGGATCTTTATCAGAGTACCAACTTGGTCTCAATTGTCAGGACTTTTTCTTCCATATAATTTATCTTAAGTTGGGCCATCCCAAGTTGGGTCTACTACATCTGTATGTGTGTAATGTACAGAATAATTTCTGGTTTGGTGCTGAGTCAGGGTCTGCTGGAGCAGGGCGCTGGGGCGGGACAGGAAGCTCCTCACTGGAACCCATGGGCTGCATCCAGGCAGAAACCAAGCACTTTGGTACAAGAATGGGAGGCAGGGGCCACCGTAGGTCTGTGCAAGGTCACCCCTGGCAATTTCGGTAGCTAGACTCTAGGCCCTTCCCGGGTGCTGATGCCAGTAAAGACCCAAAACTCAGGAAATGGGGTTTGTCCTATTGGCATGTCCCTGCCTAGGACGTGTACCCTATTGTACCCTCCTGCCTAGGGTACAGCTATCCACCTGCTAGAGAATATGGTAAAGTGCCCATCTAATGCCAGCTCTCTCATCCCACAGAGTCCTGGCCCGTGGTCGTGCAGTCCAGGGGGCTGGATGGCATGCTGGACCCAAGCTCAGCTCAGTGTCCGGGCCCAATAACGGCTTTTCCAAGGGAGCAGCTTTCTGTCCTGGCCCCACCGAGGTAAGCACTTGAGGGGCTCCTGCCTCACCGAGGCTGCTGGCTCTGGAGCATCTGAGACAGCTGGACACGAGCCCCGGGCTGAAGAAGAGGAGTCACATCTAACTGTTAATCACCTGGGCTCTGGGATGGGCCTAGTGATCCAGCACATGTGGCCTTCATGCTCTCAGCTGGTCCCATACTTCCAGGGACAGGTTAAGAGTCTGAGCTGTCCACCTCTGTAGTAACAGAACCCTGGGCCTCCAACAGACAGAGAGCAGCGGTCAGACCCTCCACACAGCGCCTGGTCTGTCTGAATAGGCAGCCTTGTGAGATGAAGTATCCTTGATCACTTTCACGCCCTTGGCCATGGAGTAGAAGGTGGGGGAAGCTCCAGATCAGGGGACAGAGGCCAGCGCTGAGGTCCACTGCGGCTGGGTGTGTGCCCACTTCCAGGTACTTACTCTTACTACTTGTCTGTTTCCTCCTCTGTGCAACAGGAATCATAAGGCCTCCTCCCAGGTTTGTTGCAAAGGTTAATGAGGTACTTATGCCCAATAAAGGATAATGATGATAATTATGATCTCCCCTCATTCATTTTAAATGTGTGCCTAAGACTTCAGGCCAGTAGATCCTGTTCCCAGGAAAGCCGCAGGTGCCTGTACCTGCTAGTGCCTTCTGGCTGCATATTTCTATCATGGGCCCTCTAAGTGCTTTTGGACAAAATCGACCTGATGCCTAGAAACCTGATCAACCAAATAGGAAAATAACCGAATATCCAGGTGTTCCCCAGTGTCCGGATTTGTGGCACAAGGAAGGTAAAACTTACAGCCTGTTGAATGGAATTCTCATTTTGATGTTGGTGACCAACTCAGTGTAGCCATGGGTTCCAGTGCGTGTGTGGCCTCGGGGCTCTCTCCTCTGGAAGGTGCTGAGGCTGAGCGATGGGAAGCTCCCATACTTGGAGCCCGCCACTCACTAGCTGCAGAACCCCTAGGTCACTCAGACTCCCCAACACCCATGTGTCCCCTCTGTCAAGTTCAAGGATTGGACTAGATCGCTGATTCTCAAAACATAGTCCTCGGCCCAGCGGCGTCAGTATCACCTGGGAGCCTGTGAGAAGCGTCGAGTCTCGGGCCCCACCCTAGGCCTACTCGGTCAGAAACTCTGGGAGTGGGGTCCAGCAATCTGCAGTTTGGCAGACCTTCCAGGTAATTCTGACACCCTGAACCTCTGGACTTGATCATCTCTGATGTCCCTTCCGGTCCAAGCTTCCTCCCTGGGGAGAGGCCAGCAGAGGCGCTCACTGGGTTCTGTCCTGGCAATGCTGTTCTCTGCTGAGGCCTCAGGGGGACCTCCCTGGGGAGCTGAGGAGCGGCAGAAGGCCTCTCACATTCCACGCAGGTGCTGACAACTGGGGGTGTCCCCATCTTTACACTGAAGACAGCATCATGTTTACATGAGAGCAAGGCCAAGTGTACGTGGAAAAGGACCCTTGACCCACTCTCATAACATGGCGAGTAGAATGGAAGGGGAGGCTGGCTTTCCTCAGCCACAGGCACTTGGCCTCACTAGCACTAATGATCTCGGTTCACTGACCCAGTCTCTGGCCCAGAATCACTACTAGCTCTAGGCACACCCCTCTGAGGCAGGAATCCTCATACTCCCTGGACAGTGAACCACCACGGGTTCGGTCCCCAGGTGCTGTCAGCCCTCCGAGCTGCAAGGATGTGGGCCACCTGCTCAGCTGCGTCCAGCAGCTTCATCACCTCCCCATGTGCAGCCTGAATCAGTGTGAAGATCACTCTCCAGGTGCAGGAAATTTCTGTCATCACTGGAGCATAGGAACCATGGAAACCCCCAGAATGTATCCCTGGTCCGAGAGGGCACAAAAGTTGGGGAGCCCTGAATAAAAGGCACCCCTCCAACACACATACACATACACACTCTCTTAATCATATGTCCTCCATTCAGGCTAGGAGCAGGACAAATACAGAACATTTAGCTGTGACACAAAACATATTCCCCCATGTGAGCGCCTAATGGCATCATCCCCTGCTGATAATTCAGCTGATAGGGCTCTGCTTCGTGAAGCCTCGATGAGGACAGCCTGTCGTGTCATCAGGAGAAAGAATTCAAGGGTTGTTCTTTTTTTTTTTTTAAAGATTTTATTTATTTATTTGACAGAGATCACAAGTAGGCAGAGAGGCAGAGAGAAAGAGGAGGAAGCAGGCTCCCTGTCGAGCAGAGAGCCCGAAGCGGGGCTTGATCCCAGGACCCTGAGATCATGACCTGAGCCGAAGGCAGAGGCTTAACTCACTGAGCCACCCAGGCGCCCCTCGAGGGTTGTTCTTAAAAAGAAAGAAAGAAAAGTCACTCCGTGGTTTTACGTCAACCAAGGAGAGAATGTTCTTTTGTAAACTGCGCTTTGTTCATCGTATCACTGGACTAGAAATCACACTCATTTTTTTTCTTTTCTTTAGTTCTCCGCTGATGATTTTTAAAAAGAAACACTTAATTTAAAAAGAAATAGCTGAAGGGGATTAAAGAGGACACTTACCATGATGATCCCTCAGTAATGGTTAGAGTTGTTGAATCACCGTGTTATACACCTGAAACTCCTATAACACTGTTAACTTTACTGAAACTAAAATAAAAAGCTTAATGAAAATGAATAAGTAAAAATATTTGATATTGTCCCTGCCTTATGAGAAAATGTCAGACATGGCAATATTCTCACTTGAAAAAAAAAACAACACGCCAAGAAGTATATTTTAAATATAAAAACTAAAGTTTTAAAAAAGACTATGGGGCATGCTATTAGGGGTGAGTCAATTAAAAACTTTAATGAGAGAACATTTCCAACATTTTCAAAAATCTTAACGAAGCAGTCTGTGCCTGATGCAACCCTCCCCCGTGATGAAATGCCGTCCACTACCATGTGTTATCCCACTACCATGTGTTATCGTGACAGTGAACTGGAAGTTACCGTCAACATTAAGAATTCAGTAGCACCTGCAGTGCTGGGCAGAGGAGTAACCTGTATGGCTGCTGAAACTCGAAGCATGTCCGAGCTGGAAGATTCCTCAAGAGTCTGCGGTCGCGTGGAGAAGTAAAGGAGCACAGAAGCAAGGGGCGCGTCCACACCCTCCCTGACTCTTAGAGCGGGAGTCACCTGTGAACACTAGGTCACCTGGACACAACGAAGAGGGGGAGGGTGCTTTTCTGCCTCCAGGGAGTTTGCCTGGGGGTGGGAGGAGATGAGAACACAACGGCCCTAAGGCAGGACTAAGGAAATGCTCTACAGAGGTGGAGAAGGGAGAGAGTTTGTCTCTGTGGAAATAGAAAAAGCACCCCCCCCCAGCCCAGTGGAGGTGGTATTTGAGTTGGGTGCTAAAAGGTGATGCGAACAACTCCAACCAACAGAGGTGGGGAGCAGAAAAGGCACAGGGAGGGCGAGGGGGAGCATTCCTGGTCAAGAAGATGCTGAACTGAGAGGACAGCTTCTCACCACTGGACCCTCTGGGCAGGGCCAGGTGATCAGAGCGGGGCTTCAAGAGGTTAAATGGGGTGGCTAGGAACAGTAGGTACTGAAAGAAGAGAGATGAGGGTCCAGGACATCAGTTGGGAGATGGCTCTGTGACCTGAACCAGGAACAGGAGGTGAGAATGGAAACTACAATTTCAAGAGGTGCTCCCGGAACAGAACGCAAAGGGCTGGGGGGAGGGCCAGGAGGAAGGAATAGAGGCCGGGGTTGAGCTGAGGTTTGGAGCTGGTGGACAAAGGGAGGGTGGTTCCAGGGCCAGAATAAAGGAAAAGGTTGGAGAAACTCATTTAGGAGGGGAGTGTGGGGAGATGTTCACAAGAGACAGCCGCTGGGGAACTACACCATAACTACACCATAAACCATCAAGTGGTCCAAAACAGGGCTGCTGAGGGAAGGCGGGACTGATCATCCTGATGAGGAGTAGCAGTGTGAAGATTTTTGCTTGGGATGCCTTGCATTTAAAATGTCAGTATCCGGGAGAGTCCCTGGAGGTTCAGAACTGGCTTTTGAAAGAGCAGTGGGGCTAGAGATCCCAGTCCGGGCATCAATCCCACAGAAGTCTCAGCCACCTCCTTAGAAGAGGATGAGCTTACCAAGGGGAGACTGGAGGAGGAGGTGGGAACCCCTGGTCATGGGAAATAGGGAGCAGTACGTCCCCTATTACCATCAAAACCCTAAAGTTTCGTGGTTTTCTTTTTCCATTTCCCCATCCAAATTCTAAGTGTTACTAATTTGGATATAAATGGATGAATTTTCGGTTTCATTTCTTCTCCCTTCTTCTATCTGATGAGAGATACCATGTATTGAGAAGAAAGAAAGGGAGCAAAAGGGGGGCTTGACTTAGCTGCCAGCCAACTGAATGCTCGGTTCTGTGGCAGTTGGTTGGACAGTTTATATGCCACACCATTAGCCAGCAGAACCAGCAGTGGGCAAAAGCCCAGATGTGCATAGCTGGCTGGAGGACTGGAGTAAACACCAGTGTTTTTTCAAAGTAACCCAAGAGAAAAGAATTTGGTGGTTTTATTCTTGGTATTTCACCAAAGAGTGGCCTATCTCCAGTGAGGATGCAAGGGGGAGACACAGTATTGAAGAGAAGAATGCATCACTTTGAAACAGATTAGAAATGCACCCTGCAGCCATAGCCACAAAATCCAAGAGAAGGCACCTACCACAGTGAAAAGAAGGCAGGCAGTGAGCTTCTCGGGCCGTCCCCGTTCACTCCTTCATTCGTTCGCCTTACATTTTTTGAGGACCTACCATGTGCCAGCACTGTACATGGCTCCAGAAATATTTAACTTTAAATGGCACCGCTTCTAAAGTACTCTCAGGAGACAGACAATGTACGTGATTATCCATGGCACTAGGAAAGGTGATAGGGTTAGGGTAGCCACCATAGTAGACAGGAGAGGGGCTCACCGAGGAAGGACTGACTAGGGCAGGTGGATGAGACACGGCTCTGCGCTCCATGACCTTGCAGTCAGTGGGGAGACAGGCTGAAATCTTACAGGAGTAAGCTCAGAGAGCAAACAAGCAGCAGTGTGACTGAAGAAGACGAAGTCCTTGGCCACAGGACACTGGAATGACTCAGAAGTAAGGAGCTGTGTGCGCACCTTTCAATCCCAGCAGCATCCCTGTGAAATAGTTGTTATTGCCTGCTTTTTACCAATGAGGAAACTAAGGCTCAGAAAGATTAAGCGACTTCCCTCTGCTTGCAAGTAGCCAAGATGGGAATCTGAACAAAGTTTTCTAACTCCAAATCCAATGCAGAATGGCCTGTGGGGGTGGGGATGGGAAAGGGGAAGGGATGGAATAGGAAGTTTGGGCCCCCTCTCTAGGGGATGCCACTAACCCTCCCAAGATTTAGAGATGCTTCACAGAGGAGGTGACATTTGATATCCATCCACAGGTGTGACTGGGACCTCCATAGTCAGCTGCCCTGGGGGGGTGGTCACAGGTGGGCAACTCTGGTATAGCGTGGAGCCTGTCTGGGCTTACTTGCGCTGCCTCTTGGGGACAGATGGATTTCTGCCATTTGCTGTATACTCACATAGGAGTAAATAATAAAAGGAAAAGGCGTGTTTAAGAATGAAAGACAAGGGTTCCTGGCTCAGTCAGTTGGGCGTCTGCCCTCTGCTCAGGTCATGATCCTGAAGTCATGAGATCGAGTCCCAAGTCAGGCTCTCTGTCCCTCCCCCTACTCGTGCGCTCACTCTTGCTCTCTCTTTCTCTCTCCCTCAAATGAATAAATAAAACATTTTTGAAAGAAAAAGGATGAAAGACAAAGTAGGGGGGAAGGAAGGGTAGAAGGATTTCAGAAGGGGTCAGCTTTGGATTCTGTTCCTAGTTATGCTGATGACTTTAGGCCTGTTGGTTAATTTTCTGTGGATCACTTTCCGTGTATATGAAAGAAAGACGATAAATCCTAAGTCAAGACTAATGAGAAATTAGAAATGAATGCACTTGAAAAGTTTTAAAATGTCACACGACAAGGAGCTATATCAGGTTTGGTATCTCTACGTGCTGGCTAGTGGCTGACTAGCCGGGCAATGCTGGTCCCAGAGCTCTGTACTTTTTTGCCAGACATGATGTTTCATGGATTTGCAACAAGGGTTCCCCATCACCAGATCTCAGAGCTGACCAGTGCTGCTGTCTGAAGAGGGTGGATTCAGGGCTGGGGCTTCAAGACAAGTCCTGGGAAACCCTTCCCACTGCCTTCCCAGAGGAGTCAAGTCGTGGGGCTCAACACAGTGCTAAGGACAGGTGTCAGACACACACGGACACCTCCAGCTGGCAGACGCAGTACTCAGGGACCCTGTACATGGTGCTGCCAAGTTCACACGGTGCCACAGGGTGGAATTTGGGGGCTCTGTCCCTTCCTGAAAAAGCCCAGCCCCTCGATGGTGTGACCATATCTCCAGGTCACTTGAGCCAGCCCTGTTTATACCTGTCGTCCTCTGTCATTGTGGCAAGCAGCCCCTCTCACCCTCCAAAGACTCTCGGTTTGAACGGTAAATTCCAGAGTCACCTTGCCCTTGGACTCCCGGGTGAGACAGCTCTTTGGGATCCTCTCGGGAGGTCAAGACCCGGAAACTGCCTTTGTACAGAACTCCGTGCCCCGTGGACTTATCCCCGTTTCTGTCTCCTTCCAGGTGCACAGCGTAATGTCCATGTTGTTCTACACTCTGATCACAGCTCTTTTGATCGGCACCCAGGCAGAAGCCCACCCCGAGAGCCATGTCCCAGCAGGACACGCCATCCCCCAAGCCCACTGGACTAAGCTTCAGCATTCCCTTGACACAGCCCTCCGCCGAGCCCGCAGCACCCCGGCGGGGGCAATAGCTGCGAGGGTGGCCGGGCAGACCCGCAACATCACTGTGGACCCCAAACTCTTTAAAAAGCGGAGACTGCGCTCACCCCGCGTGCTATTCAGCACGCACCCCCCACCTGTGGCCGCAGATACTCAGGATCTGGACTTGGAGGCCGGCGGAGCCGCCTTGGCCAACAGGACTCGCAGGAGCAAGCGGTCGTCGTCCCACCCTGTCTTCCACCGGGGCGAGTTCTCGGTGTGCGACAGCGTCAGCGTGTGGGTGGGGGACAAGACCACCGCCACGGACATCAAGGGCAAGGAGGTGATGGTCTTGGGGGAGGTGAACATTAACAATAGTGTGTTCAAACAGTACTTTTTTGAGACCAAGTGCCGGGACCCCACGCCCGTGGACAGCGGGTGCAGGGGCATCGACTCCAAGCACTGGAACTCGTATTGTACCACGACCCACACCTTCGTCAAGGCGCTGACCATGGACGGCAAGCAGGCTGCCTGGCGGTTTATCCGGATTGACACGGCCTGCGTGTGCGTGCTCAGCAGGAAGGCTGGGAGAAGAGCCTGACCTGCAGGACAGCCCCCACCCTCCCCAAGCTCCCCCTCCACACCCTCCTGGGCCCCTCCCTACCTCAACCTGTAAATTATTTTAAATTATAAGGACTGCATGGTAATTTATAGTTTATACAGTTTTAAAAAATCATTATTTATTAAATTTTTGGAAGCATCCCATGTGCCGGCACTCCAGTCATTTTCCCCAAGTGTGACCCTCTGCAAGTCTGGGGACATTGTGGGGTGAATTACCCCTGGCACCCCTGGCTGTCATCCTCCCCCCCCACCCAGTCAGCTCTGCAAACTTCAGGGCAAAGCTGACTGGGTTCACAGATTCCCCTAAGCCGGACATAATTAGAAAGGGACGTCTGCTGGATTGCAACTCTGCTCAGCATTCCAGAGCCAAAGCTACCTAATCCTTGGATTACCTGGCCCACTGCCCCTGTGCGTGAGCCTCGTGAGCCTCGGGGAGGTTTGGGGAGCCTCGGCAGAAGCAGGTCCACCGCTTCAGAGTCCTGAAGGGACTCGCCTTACAGTAGGAACAGTCTTGCATCAAAGACCTATGAGTCTGGCTTGTTTTGGGGTGGGGGGAGAGATCTGCTTTTGGCTGAAATGCTGTCTGGAAGAATGGTAATGAAATAATCTCATGAGAGCTGTCATGGTAGATCTTATTTCATGTTAAGATTGCCTTAGGACTAATGGCGGGCCCTGCACTTATCCTCCAGAGGCTTCCTGCAGAAAGAGATCATTACCGGAGAACACATAAGGGCCTCCAGCACTCTTGCCACCCACTGACGGCCCCACAGCGCTTCCAATGGCCCCAGTGTTGGCCCATGATCACGGGGCCAAGAACTTCCCAGAAAGAACTAATTGGGTGACTTCTGTAAGTGACTGAAGGTGGGGAGGGGTCAGGAAACTGGGAGAGTAGATGGTGGTAGAGGGGAAAAGAGGTAAACACAGTGAGAACCCACACAAAACTCGGGGAGGTGCAGAGGAAAGGTGGGCCAAGCCAGAAGGGAACAAAGACTTCCTGCTGCTCCCTGACAGGGGACAGTGAACAGGAGAGGGGAGAGGAGAGGCTGGTGAGGAGGGGGCCACAGGGCAGAAAGTGGAGAAAAGTGTATCGTGTTGACCAGCATCAGTATCCTGGGCCTCCAAAAACTCCAACACCCTGAGCAATTGTGTTTTGGGGGGTTATGCTCATCAACACTGACTACTTCAAGAGGTCTTGGCCAGGGGTAGGGGTGACAGAGTGACTCCAGGTGACAGCCTGGAGCAGGGCTCCACCCATCCTTCAGCTGCCACCTTCCCCTGTAACTTCCTTATTTTTTTCCTGAAGGCGAATTCTTTCCCCCAGAGGAACACTTACACTGAAATGGAATTTCTGCTTTCCTAGCCATCCCTTCCTGGCCAGGGTGAAAGGCCTACTCTAGTTTTTAGATCCAAATGGTCCCTCTGATTTAAAAAAAAAGAAAAAAGGTCATATCCATTTCTCTGTAACACTGTCTGTCCCTCCCGCCCCCAACCCAATCCAAATAGGGCCAAATTAGAAATGTAGAGAGCTCTGGCAAGAGAGGCATTTGATTAGGGTGAAAGCATGATGAAAATGCACCCTATTTTTCCTGTCAAAGCTACTGCAATTGGAATAAAGATTTATGCTCAAGAAACACCAACCAGAATATTGCGTGCCGAGATACTTGGTGAGATAAAGGCTGGGAGAGGGAGCCCTTCCACTGGCCTGTGCCTGTGGCTTTTTCCCTGGGCTCCAGGGCCCGAGGCTTCGGCCCTCCAGCTCCACCTGCAGACCGTTCCTGGGTGGCCGTCCTCCTTGGGCTGGCAGGCCTGCGGGGTCCTGGCCGTGGCGAGGGCAGGCAGTGAGGGAGGCATTTCGCCAGCTCCCAGCCCCAAAACTCCATTTATGAGCGGCTACACCAGCATGAAGAGTCTGGGGAGCTTGTCCCAGCGCTGTAGGCCGCTGGGACGCCAACAATGTATATTCCGGACTCTCCTGGCCTGCCTGAGGGAAGGTAGCCTCCAAGCCTCTGAGGAAGGACGGAGGCCGAGCCTCAGGTAAGAGGAGGTCCCCTTCACCCCACCCATGCCAAGGCCTTCCCCAAAGGCAGCAAAGCTCGAGGCCCAGCTCCCGAGTCGCCGTGTGGGAGGCAGTGTTTTCACACCCCGCACCGGGTTATCAGTTTGGCCCAGGAGAGTCGGGGAGGTCCAAAAACAACCCCAAACCCGGAGGTTGTGCAGCTTGGACTCTGCGCCCACACTCAGGGGAGCTCTGGCTTCCAGACCCACCCCAGCTGCCTCTAAGAGGCGGGCCCAGGTCATCGGGGCGCCAGACACTTGAACCCATTGAAACAACAGCTCGCAACCACCCATTATGTCCCACAGAGGGGCGGCTGCTGAGGATCCCACTGGCCCTTCCTTTGCTCACCACGCGAGATTTCCTGCCCAGTTCCCCCAAAGCCTGGAGAGTTGAGCTGATATCCTCCCCTCTGCAGCTTCCTCGGCCGGAAGGCCTACCTCTAGCATGCCAAAGAAAACTAGAGGGAGCCCCAGGCTCGTCCTCAGCCGGACACAGCCCAGCCCTCCTAGCAAAGCAAAACTCCTGGTTCTGGGAGATGAGAGCAGTACGGTGCCTGACTCTGGTTTATATTCCCAGTCTGTCCCTCTGACCTCCTGTCCCCCAGCCAGGGCACTAGTGGCCCCTAGATCTGCTTCCACCACTAGCAAAACACCTACCACAGAGAGAAGGGTTTTCAGCAGCCAACGAAACAGCTGGTTGCATCCCCATGAGGTGTGGGAATGTTCTCCTTCGAAGTCTCACCACTTTCTCTTCTGTCTAATCTGCATTCTGGGAGAAGAGTCCACCCCAGACCTGGAGGACAGAGGACACGGGCGCAGCCCCTCATGGACCACGTGTTCTCTGCTCCTTAGACAAAAGGGGACATTAGGAATGGGGGTGCAGAAATGAGTGCAAGTGTGGGCTATGAAGATCACAGGGGCCCAACTCAGGCTTTCTTCCACGGGCCTGAATTGAAGAGTGAGCGCCCCCAGGCCCCTGGTGATGAGGAAACAGCTGGGTGTGATGCCACAGACAAGGGACTCGGTGTCAGCAGAGCTACATTCTAGGCCCTGCTCCCCCATTCCTATCTGTGAGCCTTGGCAAGCCACAGCCCCTCTTTGGCCTCAGATCCTGCAGCCGTGAGATGAAAATAATCATTCCTAACTCCCAGAGTTGTGACCGTGAAGGCAAACCACATATCTGAAAGTAAACAGCCACATCCTATGCAAGTGTAAGGCAGAGTAACTTATCCTCAACAGAACAATTCCTGTGCTGATTGTAGGGCAGTAACCACTGTGCTGGTAATTGGGAACCATTGGTTTATGGGCTGAGATATCAATCCAGTAAAGGAAACTTTCTGATCAGTGGCGTCATGGAATATGAATGTGGGTATGGCATAGTCAGGCCCAGAAGGTCAAGAGCAAGGGTGTGGGCTCTGGGGTCAGACAAGCCAGGTACTTCTACTTAGGCTGTGGGACCTCAGGCAAGTTGCTTCACTTCTCTGGGTTTCCATTTCTTCATCCATGAAATGGAGAAAATAGCAGCAGTCTTCTCAGAGGGCCTAGAGATGATTCTAGGAGACAACGTGTAAATATACATAAGCACCTGGCACTTCGAAGCACGTAATAAATGTTAGTTTTGAAAAGCCGAGTTGGCCACGAAACCCTAAAAGGATGTTAGGACAGGGTGGAACGGCTTTCAGCAAGGCAAGGAGGCTCACAGCTTCATGGATGCCTCAGAGATTCATTCTGCGACAGGCAGTAATGATAGGGACTGTTAGCAGTCACCAAGAGCTTGCCATGCACAGGCTCGTGCATGTGGCTAAGCTCTGAGCAAGCCCCCGGCTTCTAAAACCAAGGCCACCTTAAGGAGAGCGCTGGAAGTCCAGGCTCTCTGTTTGCATGCATCACTGCCAGACTACGCCTCCACGGACATGTTTACTCCTCCAGCATTTGGCAAGTTTATAAACCATTGGCTCTGAGCATTTCCACGTGTCAAGCACGTGGGATCGGTTTCATTCCAGTTCACTTGGGTCTGCAACAACAACAAAAAGCCGTGACCTCGCCAGCATTCACCTGGGTTTGTGGAGGTGGTTCGGGAGGGCCAGGGCCAAGATTAAATTCCTGCAGCAGAAGCCAGAAGAGAATCCCTCCAACCCGGGGCTGCTCCTTAATATCCAGGATGCATTCCATCTGTGTTCCCCTTGGCATCCGGCCCGATGCGTGTGACAGGCGCTCAATCAGTGCCTTAGGGCAGGTAAGTCGGAATTCAACTCCCATCTTCTTCTCCACCCCCCAGCCACCCCCCGCCCTGTATGTGCCTACTCTGTGTCAGGAATAAATGGGTTAACGGGTTAAAGACAAAGTCCTTCCTGAGGCTACGTAGGGGTCATCTGAGAAGCTTTCTGAGGATGGTGCCATGGTGACAAGCATATTCAGTCTGCCACGGTCGAATCCTGGCCTCACTGCCAGCTTGGCTGAGTGGTATTAGACAAATTACCTTATTTCTCTGCACTTCAGTTTTCTTATATGGAAAATGTGGATGATAATAATAGAACCTATCTTGTTGAGTAGTAAGGCACTCAGTCCAGTGCTTGGTACATTGTAGATTATTGTATATAAAACATATGTAAATATGCACATGCCTCTCTCTCTCTCTCTCTCTCTCTCTCTATATATATATATATATATATACACACACACATATATATATGTATATAAGTCCACATAGAGACACAACACACAAATACATACACACACACACACACACACACACACACAGAGCCCCCACGAGCTAAGAAGCAGCCAGGAAATGTAGCTCCTACACCTACATGCACCCACACACTGACTTAAAAACACAGTCGATTGAGCGTCTGCCTCTGGTTCGGGTCATGAGCCCAAAATCCTGGGATCGGGTCCCACGCTGGGCTCCCTGCTAGGTGGGGAGTCTGCTTCACCCTCTACTCTTCCCTCCTGCTCTTGATCTCTCTCTCGTAAACAAATAAAAACCTTTGAAAAAAGAACACAGAGGGACATACAAATCAGTGCAGATAAAACATTCCAAACAACAGCTACAGTGATAAGTAGTCAGTGCAAAGAATAAATCAGGGAAGACTTCCTGAAGGAGACAATTTCAAAAACTATGTTTGGAAAAAGAGGTTGAATGAAATGCAAAAAGTCCCATTTGCACTGGGACTTCTCCCAGATTAACAAGCCATTTAAAGCTCACCTAAGAGTTTGCCCAGCCCTGGACAGGAGAGAGAGGAGAGCTTCCTCATTCCAAGCTACAGCCTGGCAAAGGAACTAGCTTCTCCTGCAAAGACAGACCCTGGGAAAACCCAAGGAAGAACAGTGTGAAATCCTGCAGACAAACACAAGGTGCCTGTATGTCAGCCATAAAATCTTCGTACTCAGCCCAAATGCTAACAAACTGGTCAAATAGCTTCTTGAAGATGCAACTTCCTCCATCCTTATCAGCCGGCGTTCCTTAACGCCCAAAATAAGTCAGAAAAAGATTGGCCCTCCGAGTGGGCACCACCAGTCCCTGGCTTCCGGGACGGACTCGGGCTGGAGGCCCGCTAGCCACCAGGGCTGACATTCACGGCCACAGTTCAGGGCTGTCTCGGGCCCGGCGGCCTCTCCCCCTTTATCTCACCCTCGCTATTCCTTTCGCTTTGACATAATGAAAGTGCAACTTGCACACTGTCTCGAGATTGCATACGATAATTGGAACCATGTGTCCGCGCTGGCATCCCTTCAAAGGACTAGGGAGCGCTGACTTGGGCTGTCTTCTGATTGCAATAGCAATCCCCTGAGCTGGCTCCCCGGCCCTCACATTCCTTCAGCTGCACCTTAGTGCTGACTCTTGCCAGGAGGAGGCTGTTGCAAGCGGAGCTCATTCCTGAGGTTCTGCAGAGGTTGGCACGAATGAGCCCCCTCCGCCCCGACCCCCCATCCCAGCCATGTGCAACAGGGCTCTGGATCTGGCAGCTTGGCACCAGCTCTCTCAGCAGTAAAAGCAAGAACCAGCAGGTCCATTTTCCGTAGCACAGAGGTAGCACGTGGCTGGGTCGACACCCTGGATGGGATCCTGGGTCTTCTGGCCACTGCCTGGGCTTTCAAGGACTCTGATGCTGAATCCTCTCTGATCCAGCTGGGTGGTTTCTGCTAAAGAAGATCCCAAAATGTCTCTATCTTACTAGGAGACCCCGGAGGGAAAGGCAAACTCGCCGGTCCCTCTCCACTCTGATTCCCCACCAAGCTGCATGACTGACAGGAGAGGCTAAGGGACCCATTTAGTTGGGCAGACACCTCAGCTGCACTTCTCTGCTGTGTAAGTGCCATGCTAGGCCCCAAGGAGACAGAAGGTAAGCTAGGTCCCTATCCTCTAGACCCCTCCATCCGAGGAGGAAGCTGAATAGAGCTTTGAGTCTGGATATATCCCCATACCCCACACCACAGTTCCCAGGGGCAGGCTCAAACCAACCCCTCCCTTAATGTTGGCAGCAACCACCCTGCCCCTCACCTTGGCACCCCTGCCTGCTTGTCCTCATCTGCTCTCACTCGCACCTCGCCCCTACTGAGTTTCAAACTCCTGGCCCATGGCTCTGACCTTGACCCTGTCTTAGGAAGTATTTCTCAAGCTTAATGTTGACCTGAATTACCTGGGGATCTGACTCAGCACAGTTGCCCTCCCTAGATGGGGAGAAGTTAGTCAGCAAGGAGCAGACTTGGTTGATACATATACTCCTGGGAAGAAAACAATGGGGGCTCTAACCAAGGCTTGAAGAGGTAGGAACTCATCCCAAAGGGAAGCCAGAGGCCAAACCAGGGTCACATGGTCAGGCCTCAAAAGGGCGTTAGCAGCGAGGCAGAAAAGGGGGCAGCTGGCACACAACACCAGATTCAGTCCTACTTGCAGAAAGAGTCAGTGACAGTCAAAGGCCACAACCGAGTCTCTCCCTCTCAAGATAAATCTGAGCGAGCTCCCGTTCTTCCCTGACCCTCCGTCTCTTCATCTTGATAACAGAGGAATGAAAGTCATCCTCAATAGTGTGAGACATTCTGGTCTGTCCTAAAATTTCCCTGAGAGGCTGTTTTTACTGTTTTACCCGGGACAGTTTACATAACACTAGATATAGCTATCGGCAATGGTTGTAAAAATGAAAAATGTCGCAGTTAAGTGTGTACAACAAGTAGCTCCCATCGGTCTCAGAATTTGTCTCCCTTCAGCTTTAAATAGATTAATTCCATAACCCAACCATGTCAGGAGGCACGTGAAGCATTTGAAAACCCCAAACCAGATCTCTTGATGGCCATATGTGGAGTTTCCACCTCTGGCTTTCACCCTTAAAGGGCAATATACAGTTTATTTATGGCCCATCCTAGTTGAAGACTATCATTTAAAAATGACAACCAGTTCTATTCTTCTCCCTTTAGGTGGCTCCTTTCTGGATCTATGACAGTTGCTGCTGTAATTACAATTTCTCTCTTACCCGTTAAGTGAAAATATGACTATTCTGAGAAAAATGAAGCTTTCAATTGCTCTAAGAGAAGCTTTGCTAGAAAAAATTACAAAGAATTCAAGCCACCTCAAGTTTATCAGAACAGATGGCCAGTTAGTTCTCTCTGAATTAATAGTTGCTGGAAGCTATAAAATCAAAGCAAATGTTGTATGTGTATACCAGAAGTCATCTTCCTATAACTCAGTGGACCTCTTGGTATTGGTACTTACAGCCTCAGGTGGTAAATATAAATTTATCTCTGGAAAGAATTTTGTTTCAGACACTGTTGAGGGGGTGTTTTTCTTTTCCCCACAACATAATTCTACACAGAACATGAGCCAAAAGACAAAAATGTGGGCAAAACTCCCTCTAAATCAGTCTGGCTCACTTATTCCAGCAGCCCCTGGATTCAGCACAAGCAAGGATTCCAGCTGGGAAAGCTATCCATTTGCTGCTGATTTTCTTCTTCTAGTCTTACCTCTCATTTGGGTCACTTTCCTGGTTTTTCTCCACATGTTCCAGGAAGCCTTCCCTCTGTACCTCCCTTAGACAAGACTTCTTCTCCACTGAGAAATCACACGAGCACAAGATTCATGGCTGGGGAAAGTGATGATAGGACAGAGGTCTATGAGGAAGAGGGTCCAACATACATCAAAGGGTTTGGATGACTTGTGGTAACAGTACACAAAACTCTGCTCATTGAGAGATTTATTCGACATAGACTTTAATCATGGCTTTATTGAGTTGTGGTTTGAGTGTATTTGGTGAGTCACAGAGGTTTTTAAGAGGAAAGAGTTTTTCAATTGTCTTACTCATTATAAAAGACTTTGTCCCACGTAAAGCAATAAAGACACAATTAAAACAGAATGCCCAGATCCCTGTGGCACCAGGGGAGGGTGTCAGAGAAAGAAGGCAATATTTAAATCAGAATCCTGACTATACCCCTAAATAAAGTAGGCTCAGCCTGGTGACACATGCAGGCCATCTGGAGTGGCCATCGGAGTGGATCTGAGCACTGTTTTCTTTTAACAAAGACACTATACACTGTTCAGGCAGCAAGAAGTGACAAGCCCAGGAGAACATACCTGGCAACACCGCCCTCAACACATTCACACAAGTTACATATTTATTTCTGCCATGTATTTCTCCCCCTGTTCACTGGGGGGAAAAAAAAATCCTATTCCATTAGTCCACTTAGATCTTAACTCCTCATCTACCTAGTTTGTTTTTTGTTTTTTCATGAATTTCTATTTTTGTAGCAGAAAGACAAGGATAGCAGGGTGGCTAGAATAGGCTATTAAAGTAGCATTTCTGGGTTCAAATCCTGACTCTCCCATTTACTGACTGTATGGGTCAGCTTGGGCTGCCTTAACAAAATACCATTGACTGGGTGGCTTAAACAACACAAATTAATTTTTCTCAGTTTTGGAGGCTGGGAAGTCCAAGATGAGTGTGCTGGCTGATTTGGTTTTTGGTACAGACTTTCTTCCTGGCTTATAGATGTTGCCTTGTCACTGTGTCCTCCCATGGAGGGAAGAGGAAGAGAGAGAGAGGAGGGGCATAATGGGGAGGAAAAGGAAGAGGTCTTATAAGGACACTAACCCTATTGGATCAGAGCCCTACCCTTAAGGCTTCATTTAATTTTAATTTTTTTCCCTGGAGGCCCCATTTCCAAATACAGTTACATTGAGAGTTAGAGCTTCAACATGTGAATTTTAGGGGCACGTTGTTCAGTCCACAGCATAGGTATGTGACTTTGAGCAAGTTAGTTAAGCTCTGTTTCTTCCTCTATAAAATAGAATGATGACTATATTTGTTCCATACTTTGCTTTAAGCAATCAGTATCACCACTCTAAAGTGCTCAGCAGTGTCAGTGGTCTATATTACCATTTCTTTCACACAGAAGTAAATTCTAAATCTTCATTCCATTGTAACCAGGAAGAACCAAGGATTCGAGATCATTAGGGAGGAAAAGAGAACCTGCAATCCAGTTTTCGGAAAGAGAGACAGAAAAGAAGACAAGAAGGGGAAGTGCTAAGAAAGGAGAACACCCAGTCCACAGTTGGACAGCCTAGATGCTGGAAAGTTTCTGCTTGTGTCAAACTAAAAATCTTTCCCCAACATCTCCACCAGTTTACCCAAGTGCTATCCCTGAGAAGTGTTCTCTGTAGCAACACATGGAGTTGGCCCATGCTCTTTCTGTATGACAAATCTTTGAGAATAGCTATTATGTCTCCCACCTAAGTCTTTTATTTCCTAGCCTAAACATTCCCAGGTCCTTCAATTATCTGTGTATGATAGGGTTTCCAGCCCCCTTACCATCCTGGGCAGCCCTCACTAGACACATTCTAATTTGTCCGTGTTTCTCTTCAGATGTGGTGTCCAGAAGGAAACACAATACTGCAGTTGTGGACGGGCCAGCACTAATTACAATGGGACTATTAACTCCTTTGATCCACATAGCATATTTCTATTAATGGAGCCTAAAATTACAAAAACCTTTTCAGCTGCCACATCACTCTAGATTTTCATTTTGAGTTTATGGTAAATTATAATTCATTGGGTTTTTTGCTTTGTTTTGTTTCTTACTATTATTAAACTAGGACTCCTCATCTTGCATTTCTGCTAGTGATTATTTAGATTAAACATAAGAATGTGACTGACTAAACAGTGAGATTGAAAGCCTCTGTGGGCAGGAATTGTGTCTAACCAGTTATGATGTTACAGAGCCTAGCACAGTGCCTGGCTCACAGACATGTTAGCTATGTCTTGTAACAGCTGCCTCCCATCATGATGACAGCTTAAGGCATAAAGGTACCAAGACTGCACCAGGCAAAAGGTTGATCTTTACCCCTAATTATAGCATTGCCCTCCACCCGCACCCCCCTCCCCCAACCCTATAATGTCTCCCCCCACCCCCACAACCTGGACTGGACCACCTCTGACTGTTGTAGAACTTGTGTGAACTCATCCAAACAAGCCCATCTGATGACAAACAGCAGGGAAGAAAAAGAAAATAAACCAAGAACAAAAGAAAACCATGAAAGAGGGGAAGAATAAAAGAGCATTTGCCCAGTCCAGCTCCACTTACAATTGCATTATTCCTCCCACTAGGAGCCCCACCCCTGCTACTTTGGTCACCTGGTGAGAGGAGGAGAAGCCTAGAGCTCCCCCTAGAGGTAAGAGTGTAGGACTGATAAGAGAGATGCTCAATGATTTGAACCTTCATTGATCTTGTGTTCTTTCTGAATCCTGATCTGGTGATCCAACATGCTGCTCAGTCCTCTCAACCTCCAGAGAACTGTGACTTGAGGAAGAATCAGGCCTACGTGGAGCTTTTGAAAGAAACACCAACATACGTGACCTTGGTCCAAGGAATTCACTGCAAACTCACTTTGTCTGAACATATTTGTTTGCTTGTTCCTGTCAGCTTTGGACCCCAGGAAGCCCCTCACATACTTACAGATCTTGAATTTGCTTAACTTGGACTGTAGCTTTCCTATTCATTCATTTTTCATCCAAGCCAAGAGCTGTACAGGAACTGAGAATGCACCAGTAAGAAAAATCAGACATGAGAAAAGAAACATCTTCTCAGGGTCTAGTGAAGAAGAAAGATAACCCACAAATAAATAATATTGCACCCATGAGGAGTGCTACAAATAGAAATATGAGCAGCCTCTGAGTATCACAATAAAGGGGTTTGGTCTAGTTGGGGAGAAGGAAGTCATATGTGAGGTGAAGGAAGCATGTGACCAACCAAGTGAGGATGAAAGTAAGGAAGTTGCCAGGCAGAGGCAAAGGCCTTCTGCAAAAGGTCTGGTGGTGAAGAAAGTCCAGAAAGTACTGGAAGCTGAAAAGAGGCCAGCATGGCTGGAACGGAATGCAGAACAGAGAGCCTAAAGGAAGATGAGGCCATGGGAGAGAACCACTTGGCTTGTCACCAAGACCTGCCTCCAGATTAGCTTCGATCTATGACCAGTGTTCCTTCAACTCGATTGTCGTAAACCTTTAATCTACTTTCCCCATCCTGTCTGCAAGGATTTCGTGAACTACATTGCCAAATGCCTTGAGGAAGTCAAAATACTGTCTGTGTATCAAGACCCTGAGAATACCCATCACAGATCTTAGGGGTAGAACTTCAGGCATAATTAGGGGTTACTCGTTTGCTTCTCTTGTTTAGCATGGGATGTAAGAACCTACTTAAAAGCATAGGGAAGGAGTCAAAGAGGGAGAAGCTATGGATGCTAGAGAAGCTTTGATAATGGTGAAAAACAAAGTCCTTCCTGAGGGAACACTAGGTACTTGCCTGATAGCTTTCCCTGAAGTGTTTCACTACTCCTTAAAGATCACATCATTCAGCAGTGCTTTCCATTTGCTCACTCTTTTTCCTTGTTGATAAGAAATCAGCTGGTGACCAAGCAATCTGAAGCTCATTTGCCTTCATTCCTGGACTATCGAACACTGGTTACAAATCTATAACCAGGCAGCAACATCCTCTACTTTTATTGTTCTTTCATTTAATCTTCTATTCTTTCAACAAGCATGTATTAAATTTCTATTATGTGCTAGACACTGTGGGGAGGGGGTAGAATATGAATAAGACAGAGTATTTGCCCTCGGAGGGCTCACAGTCTAGTGGGAAAACCAGACACAATCCAAGTAGTGAGTAATGGAATAGATATGAATGTGATAAAATGTAACATGAGGTAAGAGAAGTCTTTTAACTCTGCTTAAGGAGGCCAGAAAGGAGTTTGACAAGAGGGGGAATTTGAGCTGAGGCTCAGAGGATGAGTAGGAGCACACTACAAGGGCAAAAGGAAGTCCCAGGCACAGAAAACAGCATTTACAAAGGCAAGGAGGCAAAGGGAAGCATGGGATTCTGGGTAACCGGAGGAAAGTAACTTGGACAGAGTCCAACATGTCCTTAGGAGTCAAGAAAGAGATGATGCTGGGAAAGCAGTTAGGAATCCCTCGTGATGAGCCTTGAACACTGTTCTCCAGAATCTAGATTTTATCCCATAGGCAATGGCTTAGCCTGTGAGGCCCCAGCTGGCACTTTAGAAGACCAACCTGGCAGCCATGTAGAGACATAATTTGTAATCATGAAAAGTCACGGAGAATTTTAATTCATCTCACACCAGTGACTGGTTGGCCCATACACATTTCGCAGTTCACATGTGGTATTATCTTGATTTATTTGGCAGAAAATCTTAACATTAATAGCAATCACAGAATCTCTGAAAAGACAGCTAGAGCTGGCTCAGTTCTTCCTAGAGTGTGTTCTGCAGATTACTAGCTCTATGGGGTGTTACTAGGTGTTAAATAGTGAGGGCAGGGGGAATATTTGTCAGTTACATTCTAGGACATGATACTTTAGGTTACTACCCATAGGGAGTAGAGCAGCCTGATAAGTAACCCAAAGAAGATGAAGCAAAGAAAGTGCTTCTGCGCTTTCTCAGGAAGCATCAAGAAGATATACGGCAGGTAGCTGCAGACGCAGACCTAGCCACTTGCTTCTTCTTTGTGATTGCTTTCCTTGGACTGGTGCTAAAATGGGCTGATACAGGTACTTTCCCAAGCTCATAGCTGCTCCTGGTAGGAAAAGGCATTCTGGAGACACAGCAACTTGGAGAGACTTCCACATGCCCACTCCCAAGGTCCTGTCCTCAGAAACTCTATTAGTTCCATGCCAGGGAGGCTGTCCAGGGAACCCTCTGCTCAGGGCCACTCCCTGTCCTGCTCAAAGACAAACAGTGATCAAAGTCAGAGCTCACAGTATCTGAAGAAGAATCTACAAGAACAGATTTGCACATTTTCTAGCTTCAGATGGTGGAGACGCTTACTGCCTAATGTCCTCAGTCCAACAGTAGCACTCAGATCTGGCTGGGAAGAGGGCTTTCCAGGCTTTCTCTCTTCTCTAAAGCCAGTCTCCCTTCCAATTCAATGAACATTAATCAGACGGTGACCGCATGCCACATCCAAGATCCCGGGACCACATAGAGAAACCAGACACTGTGGTCTTGTTGTGGTCAAGGCACTGGCAGCTCTCAGACCTCAGGTCTGCAGGTTTTGGCCTCTCCTCAGAGGATCTAGAGCCCAAGGGGTCTGGGTGGTGGCTTCAAATCAGTCCACAGATAAGAATTCATGGCGCTATGCTATTTATCCCCGGTTCCTCCTCTCATCCCTTTGCATACTCAGAAACTTCACATCCCTTGTATTCTTTCCCTCTGGCCTTAGGTGAAGTCTGACATGTCCTGAGGCTACCACCCCACCACCACCCTCTCCAGGGTTTTGAGGGGGTATTGGGCTCCTGCTACTACCACTACTTCCAAGGATACCGCTGCTTTGCCATGGTCCCTCACTCCCCAAGGACTGCTAAGGTAGTGAAGAGAATTTAAGCAACCTTAAGATTTGGTTCAGAATCAACAAGAATCCTGCCAGTTTTAGCTTCTAGTTTTTTCATACCTGTTCCCTCTCTCCCAGCAATTACTGCCCTGTGGTAAGCCTCATTATCTCTTGCCTGGAATATTTCAATTGCTTCCTCCCTGATGTGTCTGCCTCCAGTCTCATTGCCTCATACCCGCCCCCTCCCTCTCCCAGGTCACACACTATTTAAGCCACAAATGTTACTGTCATGCTTTGTAAGTGCTTGTGACCTCATAGATGTAGATAACACTTATTGAGGGCTTACACTGTGCCAGACCCTGAACCAAGGGCTTCACATGTTACTACTACTGTCGCCATTTTACAGAAGAGAAAACCACAGTTGAGAGAGACTGAGTCAAGGTCACATGGTGAGTATTTGTCTCAGATGGAATTCAAAGATATAACTGTCTAACTCCAGACCTACCCACATAACCACTTGCCACTGAAGAAGACACTGTGAGTGCTCACCAGTATGTCCAGTTCCCTGCTCCCTCCAGGTGCAGGGGAGGATTACACTACCCAGCTCCTATAAAGGTAGGAGTGGCCACTTGCTTTGGTCAATGAGAAATGAGCAGAAGTGATGTGAGTCATGTTCTGGCAGAAGAATCCAAACACCAGTGTGCAGCTTTCCATACTCTTCTTCCCTGCTGCAGCAAACTCCAGAGCTTTCTGTAGACATGGTGGGATCATAAGAGGGTAGGGCCCTTGTCAGCCTGGTTCTTGAGTGACCAAGCTGAGCTGAGTCTCCCATCAACTTACAGGATTGAAGCATGAGTAAGAAATAGACCTTTTTGGGGAGGGCACTTGGGTGGCTCAGTTGGTTAAGTATCTTCTCTTGATTTCAGCTCAGGTCATGATCTTGGGGTCATGAGGTGGAGCCCTGCATTGGGCTCTGTGATGGGTGTGTAGCCTGCTTAAGATTCTCTCTCTCCCTCAGCACCTCACTGCTCTCCCCCACCAACTCAATCTAAGGCTCAATCTCTGGCTCTGGAGAAAAAAAAAAAAAAAAGATATTTTACCCTCCCACCAAACCCTGCCACCAATAGGCTATAGTCCTTTACCATGCTTTATTTATATCACAGTACTTAATTCTAGTATTTGTTTGTTTCAGTATTAATCTGCTTCCTCCACGGGAATGTAAGAATGAGGGCAGGAACTTTGTTGTGTTCGTGAAGTGTGCATCACGTAATAGAAGCTCAGTAGGTATTGGTTGAATGAATGAAGTTGATAAGTATGGCACAGACATGGATTATGACAGAAGGTTAGGAAAGGACATCAGTGGGATCCCGCATTTCAGGGAACGCTTCCTGGAGGAGGCATGACATGGGTTGCACTGCAAGTCTGTGGAGTCCCCTTCAGCTAAGGGGCCCCAGAGAGAGCAGGGCTCAGGAGGCTCTGTCTACTCTGGTAGATGTACAGAGGAGCTGTTGTAGACCAGAGCTGGATGTGAACTTTAATATTCAATGGGACAGAGACCAAGACTGGAGGGCTCTGAGATGTGTGACTGAAGAGAGGAGTCAGGGAAGGGAGGTGAGTGGGAGAAAAACAGGAGCAAGGGGGCAAAATCTAAGCTCAAGTTGGTTCTGGTCGGGAGCAGACCCCAGAAGAGAGGGAGGGTAGAGTAGCCAGCTCCAGGGGAAAATCTCTGGGTCAGCTCATCCTGAAGGGACACTGGTCATTCCTGGCAAAGGAGGGTAGGGGGGGGCCTTCTGCCATCATTTTCCAGGAGCCCGGTGAGGGGCTGAGTAGGACCTAGAGCACTGGGAAGGCCAGCGAGGGGCAAAGTCAGGCATCCCGCACAGCCTGGCTGAGACTGGGTCCTGAACAGACACGCTGACCTGTGTTAAGTTGGTACCACATGAAGTAATGATGCAAATCGTGGTTCAAAGATAGTCTTTGATGTCAGACATTGGTCCTGTTCTTCAGTTAAGGAAAGTAATTCCCGTAATGTCACAAGTGCTGCTGTTTAGCCCAGGGCAGGTGAAAAGGAGATGCTCCCCACGTCCCCAGATCAGCCCCCTGTGCCACCTCACAAAGGATGTGGATGTCCAGTCCTTGAGGCAGGGGTGGGGAGTTGGTTCAGACCAGGGATCATTTTCTAAGGTCCCAGGATTCCAAGGTGGTAGATAATGGAGTCTCCTGTGGGAGGGGAATGCCTGGTCCCAAATACACAGCTCTGGTCGTCCCACCATCTCCTCCAAGTGACACAGTGTGGTCAGGGTCTGTGCCCTCACGGCCACCTCAGGACACTTACTCATAACTCTGGTCCCTTTCACTGCGTGGCTACTTCTGAGGATATGACTACAGGGGATTAGCTGGCTAACACCTCATTTTATTAGTCTGTTAAATGTAGCTTGAAAGTAATATACTCGGATGGAGACAGCTCATTCCAGCCTACCAAAAATACCGTTATGAACGTTTACAAGGTCTAAAAGATGATGCCATGGTGATGAAATTCAGATGTGTCGCATTACCCTAATGTCTAACTTAGCCCTGACTCAGTCCATAGAAATATGTATTTCCCCACAGACATGGTCTCATGGCTGCCTTGGAGGGTGAAGGTGATGAGGTTTTCTGTCACATTGCCTCGGAAGTCATGAAACAGCTGAGGGACCATCCCTTCCCTGTTCCCTCAGAGAACCTGTCTGCCAACTTGTCACCGGGCACCCCCCTTCCCTCATTAGGTCCCCTTCCTGGTGTACAGAGGTTTGATGCTTTCAGACTTCTCCATCAAAAGTGACCTCTGACCCTTCATCATACTAAGAAATATGGGACTGATAAGCGCTCAGACCGATGCTTATCCTAGGCGCAGATGTTTTTAGCAGCCATCATATTCTTTCCATCAGAAGGCAGCCAACCACTCACAGACAAAAGGGCAAGCAGAAGGTTAGCCTGGGTCCTTCCTTCCTACTGATTGTGCGACTTTATTTATTTTGCTTGTGTGGTTTTAAATACACGATACTAACTCCCTTTGATTCTCAGTTTCCTCAACTATAAAATTGTAATAATAATAATAATGATAATAATACATCCTTTATAAAGTAGTAGTTAAATGAGAGAATGTGTGTAACCACACAGTATTTGGCACATAAAAGCTATTCAGATAGAAGATATATTTTTTAAGATTTTATTTATTTATTTGAGAGAGAGGGAGACAGAGTACAAGCAGGGGTGGGGGTGGAGGGAGGAGGGGCAGAGGGAGAGGGAGAAGCAACTCCCCACTGAGCAGGGAGCCTGATGCAGGACTCAATCCCAGGACCCTGGGATCATGACCAGAGCCGAAGGCAAACTCTTAACCGCTGAGCCACCCAGGCGTCCCTCAGATGTAGATATTCTCACTAAAGTATTAAAATTTTGGAAAGTTAAATTTCAGATATCAGTGACTCATGGAAATATTTTAGAGTTTAAGGACTTCATACTGTGAGAGAGAAAGGGATTGGAGTTTAAATCCCTAGACAAGGAAGACAGAAGTTCAATGTCATGGTGTCACTGTGATTTACTACTCATTTGTAGCGTGAGCCTCAGTAAAGCCATCTGTAAGATGGGGCTAGAAATCCTTACAAAATGACTAACAGAGCACCTGGCACATAAGCCTCGAAGAGTTTAGCACTGTTGTTATTGTAATCACAACCCATTTTCCCCATACTAGTTCTCCACCCACTCTTTTCTTAGGTCCAGCTTCTACATACACAGGACCAACCTGGGTTCCTAAGCCCTGTTCCAGAATTGAGGCCGGGACAGCTCTCCCCCACCTCTCTGGGTCTGTTCCTGCCATGGGGCATTTGCAGCCAGCTAAAAATCACTCCCACAGATTTCTGGGATCCACTACTCACTGCCTCCACGTGGCTTTGTCATGCTGGGCACAGACGAGGAATGGCCTCTTTCCATTCCTACCAGGAACCTGGAGGTGGTCCTACCTGGCTCTCACCTCTCATTCCTAGGATGGACACAAAAGCAAGGGAACCTTGGCCCCTGAAATGAAATGGCCCCTGAAATGAATGTGTTCAGCAACCAGCAAAGGGAAAAGTGGCCTTGAACTTAGCTTTGGCTGTTGGCTCTGCCAGAATGTGCTGGACGCAGACAGGAAAGGAATCCCAGAGACAAGTGTCTTCTATGTTTCTTAGACTCTGGGGAGAAGTAAATTGTAAGTTGTCTCATTTATGATCAAGACTAGTAAAATGTTCTGAAGTTGTTTCTATCCATGTGTCCCAAGATAGGTCAACATGGAGGGACTTTTTGTTCCCACCAAAATTGGTAATGGAGACTAATTCTTACTACCAAGGGGAGATCTGTCTTGAAGCTAAGTATTCAGCAGGCATCCTTGAGCTCTCAGCTGCGCTGTTCTGGGCTTTTGTGGGCAGCAGGGATGCTTACGACTGTGTCCTGCCCACAGACACTTCTTAGTTCCCTTTTAATTCTAAGGAAGCCTGTAGCCTTTTGGGAAAAGAATGACAGCGAGGAATCTAATGCCATGGGGCTGGCTGTCAGATGGATTGTCCTATGACCCAGTGGCCTTGGACAGGAAGAGGAACCAGAAACATTTCATTATAAGATTTTCTTCTTCCCTTCCTCTCTCTTTCTCTTTCTCTCTCACAGACACACACAGGCATGCACACACGTGAACACATATAGACACATACACACATACATCACACACACAGACACACAAAGGTGGACCCATTGCTGAGGTGGCTGCAAACATTTGAAAATTACACTATCCTTCTGAAGTCTTGCTATCTTTGTTATATATATATATATATATATATATATATATATATATATATACATATATTATATGTATATAATATATGTCATATCAATCAATATATCAATCATATAGATCAATATAAAATATCATATATGACCCATATCACATATGTTATATATCATACATGGCATATAGGACATATGTGTTATGCATGTCATACATGGCATGTTTGTCATATGTCACATATGGTGTGTTCCATATAGCATGCATGGTATATATGACATATATGTTACAGATCATATGTGGCATGTATAATATATGATGTATATATGAATGGGGGAAAAAGAAGGAAAGAAAACCAAAAGGCGGGGCGCCTGGGTGGCTCAGTCGTTAAGCATCTGCCTTCAGCTCAGGTCATGGTCCCAGGGTCCTGGGATTGAACCCCGCATCGGGCTGCCTGCTCGGTGGGAAACCTACTTCTCCCTCTCCCACTCCCCCTGCCTGTGTTCTCTCTCTCGCTGTGTCTCTCTGTCAAATAAATAAATAAAATCTTTAAAAAAAGAAAACCATAAGGCTGGAGGATCAGACCTCTAGAGGATGATTGCAGTGCCTAGAGCAAAGCCAGGTCAGGCCTCCAATCACTTCTTTCTTTCACTCGCGCCCGGCTGTTTACTAAGCACTAACTTTGTGCCATGCACTGTGCTGGGCACCAGTGATCCAAGGGGGCACAACAGCTTCACGCAGTTCCCTCCCTCATGGGGCTCGTAGACTAGCCAGGAAGACAACGGCCAACAGTCACCCGAGGGAGTGCGAGTTTCTACGGCGGTAAGAGACTGCCATTAGAGAGGGTTTCTTAGTAGGGCAGGGCAGATTCCTGCAGGAAGCCATGTGAGGTTTGTTTGAGATCGGCCAGGCAGGCAGGGGGAGAAGGGCAGATGCTCCCAAGGTAAAGGACAGCCCTGTTTCCCCGTTCGATCAGGGTGGGGCTGGGGCTGGCCCACGACAGGCTCACACCTACTCCCCAGTAAGCTTCTCTTCCCGGCTCACACGCAGTGAAGTGGCGCTGGCAGTTTCCAGTGGGAGCATCCACACCATAGAAAGCAGCAGGTGCTACAGACCGGGACTCCCCTCCCCTGGGACAGCCGATTTCCCAACACACCCTGGGCTCCATGGATTCCACCTGCTTCCTACTGTGGGTAGCACAGACCCTGCCCTTTGAGCCAAATGCCTGATCCCCTTCCTGAGAAACTCCACGAAGGACCAATTCCCGGAAAGGCACTGTCAACAAGCTACTTGGGCCTTAGGGCTATTTACTTCAGCCCCCGGGCCATCTGGCTTCTCCTGGGATCCAGGATGCCCCAGCAAGTTAATAGCAAGCAAGTAGCAAGCAAGAAAGAGCCCATTCTTGTGGTCTTCGTCGCCCCCCTGCCATCTAATGATATTTTATCAGCCACCCACACTGGCCCAGCACTGTATGAGACACTTGGCTGGGCAGACCTCAAGTCAGGCTTTGACCCCTCAGGAATTCGGAGCCTGGCTGAGGCTGCCGGGCTGACATTGTTCTTCCTTAACATAACTTGGGCTGCTCAGGGCACGAGAACCAGCGGCTGACAGGGATTAGGGGTTGGCACCGCCACTCCTTCCCCCGGTCTGTTTCTGGGCACAGGAAACGCCGAGGGAGTGGGGGTCAGAGTTCACCATATATATGACTTAGTCAGGTTTCTGAAACAACCGATGCTGCTTCCCTTGCAGCCCACCGTCAGTTCTCTGAGGAGAACTTGCCAGAAGAAAAAGTGAGTTCTGAGTCCTTGTGAAGACCAACAGAAAGCAAGGCTGGACGGGCATCCAGGGCACAGGATTTGCAGGGGAAACACCTTTGTTTCCTGGGCACGTGTGTGCTCTTGTGTGCGTGTGTGCACGCGTGTGTGATGTCTGCTGTGTGTACAGAACATGGGGAACAAACGGTGGCTGTAGACGGCAGTGCAGGTGCACGTGAGGAAGGCAGGAAGGGCTCTGAGATGGAGAATCCCACAGGAAGAGACCAGCTATGGGTCTGGTTGGGAGGAGAAGCCAGGCACCAGAGATGGAGAGAATCCCTTTCTGGCTGTTCCCTTCCGGTTCCGGGGCAGGAGCCAGTGGCTCCCACAGTTGGCCCCTGCTGGGAAAGCACCCCATGTGCTATGAAGTTCGGCGTTTATTTACTACCTGGACCTCCAATCTGACTTCAAAGCTGGGTCACACCAGGAAGCCTCCCAGCCAGGATTTGCTGTGAAAGCCGGACGTGAACATGCATGATTCAGGGGGTCCCATGAAGCCACCCCCTTTATCTGCCCCTAGTTCCACTCCAGTGCCACCGCTTGGGTTGATAGTGAGTCTCCAGGAGGCTTCCGTTGACAGCAAAACCAAAAGTGATCAGGGCCACATTCCCAGCTACTAACACCTAGTGTCGGATTCAATTCTGGGTCCCCAGGCTGAGCGCCAAGGGTGACAGGGGACGCACCGAGGGAGAGAGGCATCCCAGAGCGGATGTGGGTGGGAGGCTGGCAGGGGTTCTGCCGGGGTGTGGGGGAGGTGCTGCTGCCCAAGCCGTTGCGTTGGTCTGTGCTGTGTGTACAGAGTAGGAAGGAGACCATGAAGGAGACAGTGGCCGAAGATCACAGAAGCAGTGGGGAAGGAGGCTGGTGCCAGGTGAGCCGCCCTTGGGAATGCAGGGAAGGGGGTGTGGACCTGAAGCCCTTGCCTGTCCTATGGAGAAACTACGTCCTTTCCTCGTGCCTTTCCTGACACTGCCTTGGGTCCCCAGGGTGTCTCCCGGCCCTTCTGGCAATGCGCAGTCAGTCATCTGAGGGTCCGGGCCTGGGTGCTGGGAGTCAGTGAGAGAGTCCGCAGTGGACCCCTGATGAGCCATCGGGGGAGGGGCAGTGGGTATCGCTGGTGTGGTTGTGCAGGTTGTGTCCTGGGAGGGTGGCTACCCGCAGGGATGAGTGGGGCCTCTGCTTACGCTGCCGTCCCTCTGGCATGAGGCTGCATCTGCTGGAGCAAAGGGCATCCTCTGCTAATTCACACAGAGGCTCCCTACAGCCCAGCTGCACCATGATCCGGGCCTCCAGAGAGGATGGAAAGCCCAGAGAAGAGGGAAGGCAGCTGCCATGGGGGACAGGGGAGAGGCGCCGTCAGTGGGAGGGAAGGGTGAGGACCAAGTGTTGCTCACTTCATGAAAGCTGGGCGGGCACAGGTTTATCTGTTTACTCCACCGCAAGGCACGCCGCCTGGAGATGAAGGGAGGCTCTCCTCATTAACATGGAAGTAATTAGCCTGTTGATGTTACTATGCTGTGTCTAAATATTGTTAAATAAAACATCTTATTGCTGATAATTATCCAGAGATCACAGAGAACACGGGGCTCCTGCCAGCAGCAGGGACGCACTTGCAGTCACACAGCGAGCTCCAAGTGTTGACTCTGCTGCCACAGTCCCCTGTCTGGGGCCTCCTGCTGGCCTCTGCTGGGCGGCAGCTCCCCGACAGTCCCAGGTGAAGAGTGCCCAGATAAAGCGCAAATTATTCTCCATGGTCAGACCCCAGAGTATGTGGGTGACAAACACAGTGACATTGTTTCCTTGAGTGAGTCTTGTTTTCCATACGTGGGCGGAATTCCAGACTTGAGAATTCTGCATCCAGACTTCAGAGATTTTTTTTGTCTGATTGAGACAACACAACTAATGATAAAGAACAATACAATACTCGCCTGGCTTCTCAGCTCCAAAGGCTCTGGGTCAAACCCTGACCTCGACGGGATTGGAGCAGATCCAACAGCAACTACCATCTTCTCTCGTCAAGCCGGACCACAGGCTCCACGAGACCAGCTTTCTTTTGGCTTCTGGAGTGTGGAAATAGAGCAGATGTGCCTGCCTACTAATGTGCTGTAGGATGGAACCACTCTCCAGGCTTATTGAAATCAGATGTCCAGCCCTCAGAGCTGCCCTGCAAACAGAGGGTGCCTCCAGCAAGCGCCATCACATTGGAAAATTACAAGAGCCATGACTCCCTCTCCTCACTGCCATGTGAAACTCCGTTTTTACCAACTGGGCAAGAGAGAAAGGCCTTCTCTTCTCTATCACACTCTGAGGGCACAAGCCTGGGTCGAAAGAAAGTACCTCTAGACAGCTAAAGTAGGTATAAAAAATTTAGATACCACAGACAGTTCTAGAAGGATGTGCTCTACATGTTGATATTAGTTATCTCTGAGTAGGTGGGATTAGAACAGAAAACAGGATGGCAAACCTGGAATTGTGCATACTTGTTTGAGAAAATTCCACTCGATCCCCAAAGACTTTTCCAAGGTTTCCTGAGGTTATGAGGAAATTTTTTTAATGCAGTATCCTTCAAGATAAATTTATCTTAAAATTCTAGCTAGTTATTAAACCATTTCTGTTGCACTAAGATTTAGAAGTTTAATCGAAGTGGCATTGACTTTCTTTGAGATTTTTTTGAGGTTAAAATTATGTGATCTGGGTAGAACATGAAGTTAGCTGGTTGATTTTTGAGGTTTGCTTTCGCAAATACACAGCACGTATGCAGCCTCGGTTTCCTCCTCTGTGCACAAAGCAGACCTGGAACTACTACGAGTATTAAGTGAGGTCATCTATTTCAAGTATTTACAATCCTTAGCATAGACCAGATAGTTGATAAATTTAGCTATTGTTAGCCATATATATTCGTTTGAATGGAATGAATACGTATAAAGATGACACCAGGGCCCCTGGGTGGCTCAGTCATTAAGCATCTGCCTTCAGCTCAGGTCATGATCCCAGGGTCCTGGGATGGAGCCCCACCTCGGACTCCCCACTCAGCGGGAAGCCTGCTTCTCCTTCTCCCAACCCCACCCCTCCGCTTGCATTCCCTCTCTCGCTGTCAAATAAATAAATAAAATCTCTCTCTCTCTCTCTTTTTTTTAAAGCTGACACCAAGCGCTACAGAAAATAAGTGGGCAAAAGAGCAGATATCGAGTGTCTTCTTTCTGAATTGGACTCACTTGAAAGAGATGTGAGTGTGAAACAAATACCCAGGGCCAGCTCAAGCCCTCCAGCCTCCATGTAATGCTTAATTTGGTGAGGCTGGAATTTAGCCCCACAAGGAATCTTAGAGATAATTCAGACCAGGTCATTTTACAGGTGAGGAAGCTGAGCCCAGAAGTGGGATGACTTACCTGATGTCGCTGAGTAACAGAGACAAGACTGGACCCTGGGGCACTGACTGTTATTGGTGCATCCCTCACACTGGCAGATGATTTCTCAGATTCTCTACTGTCTGATCATAGATGTTACTGACTCTCCGCACCAGTAGGCCTTATACCACTAGTGATAGCACACGGCAGGCAGCCCAGCCTTGGCGTATAGTAGGTACTTGGTAAATGGTTTGCTAATCCAATTCAACAGTGGTTTTGACCTCTGATGTGTCGGGTACGTGCTCCGCACTGAAAGGGACAGGAAGCTAAATAAGATGGTCTCTTGTTGTCAGGAAGCTTCCAGAGACTTACCAGGGAAGGCCCAGCACGGAACGAGGGGGTAATCTCAGAGAGGGGAGATTTATTTAATTTCTTCTACAGAAGACTGAAGGTCAGAAGTCAAGTCACATAGTAAGCCTCCCTGCACTTCTTCTCCAGGCTCCTTATCCCAGACAAGTTCCAAAGCTAGATATTTCCAAAATGTATACTTACAGCACTTGACCTCTTCCTTTAACTCCAGATTTCTATGTCAGCTGCCTACTCAGACTTTCCACTTGTGTGTCCCATAAGGATCTCATATTTAACATGTATAAACCTAAACTTGATTTTGCCCCCGAAACCTGCCCCTTCCACAGTGTTCTCCCCGCAGCCGGAAGCCGAGCCATCCTTGATTCTCCTCTACCTCGTAGTCCAGTAGGGAATTTATTTGCCTCTCTCCTTCCATATATGTTGCTCACCGTGTCCTCTCATCTCCCCTACATTGCTGTCCTAGCCCTGACCACCACCACCTCTCGCCCAGATTATGACAGCCCGCCACCTGGGCAGTCTTCTTGCTTCTGTTCTTGCTCTCCGCAGTGCAGGCTCAGTCAGAGTGCTCCTTTAAAAATGTATCAGCTCATGTCACCTTCCTATTCAAACCCTTCTAATGGCTTCCTTTTCCTTTAGAATAAAGTCCAAAGCCCTACCAGTACCCGTAAAGTTCTAGGAAAGCTGGCCATGTTTGTGTCTCAGAGCTCATCCTCTGTACTCTCCTGGGCAAACACTCTGCCCCAGCACATTCACTGTTTTCCACCAAGCACACTCCTGCCTCAGGACCTTTACACTGGCCATCCTCTCTACTTAGAATGTTCTTCCCTCATTTCTTCATAGCTCTCTCCCATACTTCATGCAGATCTCTTTGTAAGAGAGAGACCTCATCAGAAAGACCTTACCCCAACCGAACTAGCACTTCCCTGACTTAAGATTCCCAAGCCTTGCCATGCCTTGTTTTTTTCCAGCACTTATCACTGACTGACATTTTCTTGGATATTTTTTTCTTAGTTCTCTGTCTAACCTACTAGAATTTAAGCTCCCTGAGAGCAGAGCACTTTTCCACTCTGTTCACTACCGTATCGGCATATCCAGAGCAGTGTCTTGCCACATCGTAGGTGTTCATTATACGTTTGCTGCATAAGTGAACCAACAATATACCTCCATTCTGTGTCTCTGTGTAGTTGTTCGCGTACTTCTCTTACTACCTGGACCACACCAGCCTCATTCCCCTCTGTGATTCCAGTAGTTCCAACCGTGGCGCACCTGCACGGAACAGGTGCTTGCTCTACATTTGTTGATTTAAGTCAAACAATTGCCAACCACTAGCCACAAATTATGATGACTTCTCTCCAGTTCGTGTCATCTACAAGAGGCATTTTGCCCAAAGGCTTTGTTCGTTTTCCTGAGAGATGGTCCCAGCGTTTCTTTAGATCTTGGGCAGCAACTCTGGGGGGAAGGCACAGCACAAATGGGGCTTTGTGTGATGGAGAAAACAGGGAGGTGCAGACACAGCACAGCTCTCTGCAGCGACCTTTGGCCAGGCCTGTGCGTTGAGAGCCAAGCTCTGGGGAAAGCAGCTGAAGCAAATGGGACCAAAGGAGCTGATTAGACCTGAGCCACGAGGGTACAGTGTTGGTGTTGGAGGGGAAGGGTAAACCACACAGCCGCCGCGGCACTGCGCAGACAAACCTCGGTGAGTCAGAGCACCAGGATCTGTGCTCCTGTCTTCTTCCGCTACCCTTCCACAGAAACTGACAACTCGGTTCCTGGGCTTTGAAGTTGCATCTGTCCGTTCCTTTGGGGGTAAGGAACTGGGCCTTTTGGCAATGCCACCCTCAGGCTCCCGTGTCGGTGAGGCTGGGCTGAGGCCCCTTCCTAATGACCAGCGCCTTTGGGAGGCATCCAGAAACAAAATTCAGGATTATAAGTTGGGATAGAACATGACACAATGTACTAGGAATGATTTTACAAATTTATCTTAAAATCAAAGCTACTTGCGAAAATGGATTTAGCTCTGCCTCAACTGTATCCTCAGGCTCAAATGTTTAAATAGAAATAATTCACAAAATGTGTCGCTGTCTGCTTGTGTTTTCTCCTGGTGGGAGCAGAATGTTACTCAGCCCTCCGGTTCACCGTCAATTATTTTTAAACTGCTTTGTCTTTTAATAAAAACCCTTTGGGATCTGGAAGGCTTGTTTCGAAAGTTGATGAGAAAAGGAAAAAACAACTATACATTTGAAAGGTATATGGAAGGGACAAAAGGGAAAGCTTTTAATAAGATAAAGAAACTTAATATGCTACGTACTTTTGCTTTTACCTTTTTAGTGGATTGGTGCCCGTAAGTGATCCTTATAATTGGAAGCTGTGCAAGGAAACCCACTGAAATCAAAGCAAGGGCAAATTTACAGAAAAACAAGCAGCAGCTGGTCCAGATCATCTAGGGCTCTGGGGCCAGCAATCTGCTGAGAATTTATCAAGCCCAATTGAGCAGTTCAGGGCAGAAGACATTTAAAAAATAAAAGTACAAGCCCACTGGGAATATTAAGAATAGATTCATCCAAATTTTTGAAAAATATGCATCTAGGGCTCGAGCTGTTACAACAAACCAAAGCAGGATTCGAGAAACCAGGACGGCAGAGGCCACTCAGAAAAGCCACTTAAGGGCGACGTAAAAAATATCCTGGTCTGCCCTTCGTACAGGCTTGGCTTGGAGGGACAGGACTTCCTTTCTCCTCTCTCTAGAAAATCTCCCAATGCTCATATTTGAGGCTCCGTTATACTGGTTATCAAAGCATTGGTCAGTTCGAGAAGCCATCCTCTTTAGATGGTGTAGCTTATTCTCAAAGTGAATTTTTTGGTATATGGATCCAAATTTATGTTACTGAATCTTCAGCAAAAAGAATGTTTCCATGATCAAGTAAGATTGAGCTCACGTAAGTGAATCGTTTCAGAGATTTTCAGAGCATATTGGCATGCGGAACGCTTTGATAAAGATAGCTGTTTCCAACCCAGCAATTCTGACATGCATTTGACCATGGAACCCTTGTTTGACCAAATCTCTTTGTACATTCTGGGGTGGGAAACACTGGTTTAGACATCCCTGTGACTTTAAGGCCGAGATCAAGGTCCACTTCTTATTCAGATCGTTCATTTGCTTCTTAAGTGGATGTTAATTTAATGGATTCTACAGTCAGGCTCTGTCTGGACATCGAGATAGATACAAAGAAGAAAGTGTCTAGGTTCCTGCGTTCTGTTAGCTATCAATGTAATGGGAAAGATAGATGTGAAACATCAACAATTTCTTGTGATACAGTCTTCTCTGAACCCCAGTGCTGCTGACAGTCTATACAACACAATTTAGGAGCGAAGTTACTTCCTGTGCACTGGTCTTATCTTCTCCTCTATGTTGTTTATATTTGAAGGCAAAGCTCATACTTTATACTTGTCTAGTATTTATGGTACTGAGCATGGAATTGGACACAGTAGACCTACGACTCAATGAATCCTAGTTGGTTGATTAAAGACTAAACCAAATGAAAACAAACAACAAAGACTAACCCAGATGATTCCTCAGTCCTTTTAAGTTTTGCAGAGTGCCTAAGAGTCTTTGTCAAATATTTGTACAACCCTATGTGTATAAAATTATGGGGAACCATAAGAATATTGAATAATTCATGCCTCTAATTTTCCAGAAGCCGTCTTAATGCTGGTAAGAAAATTAGTCTGTGCTACTCCTCCAAAGAGGCAAGCCACAGCAAACTAAAGCAATTTACTCCCTGCTTATAGACATATCTTAAGTGTTAAAATTTAGTGATTTGACCTTGTAATCGGAAAACAGCCAAGTTTCTGACTTTACATATGGGAATCCCGAGACTCAAGTGAACATTTAGCTATTCATCGTAGAATTTAACACAGATTAGGGTTAGCCACAATTGGTAACACTTGGGGAGTTGTTAATTTCTTGTTGGCAATTTCACTGTAAACTCCCTTCATAAATTTTAGATTTAAACTTGGCATTGTCATCTAGATTTTATGCACATTTATTTGATTTACATATGCTGAGTGCTTCCTAATTTTATGATCAGTCCACAGACAGCACCTCGGATGCTTTATGTATTTCAGAATTGTTCAGAACCACAGAAAGTTAATTTCCTAAGTGAGCTGGGAAGTGAATTTAATGGGGAGACGTTGCATTGACTTCTATTATGATATGGTCCAGCTTCTCAACCCATTTTGGCCCAGATGAATGTTTGTTGTGGTAGGTGGTCTTGGGTGCTATAGGATGTGTAGCATCATTCATGTCCTCTGCCTGCAAAATTCCAGTAGCAACCTTCCCCCACTCCGTTATGACACCAGAAATATCTCCATGTGTTGCCAGATGCCGCCTGGTGTGGGGTTAAAACCATCCCAGCTTGAGGACCACGGATGATAAAAGGATCCCTGGTGGTTAAAGTCAGTTCCAGATTTTTTTTTTTTTTTTTAAATTCTGTGGATTATCCGTTAGTATGTACCCAGAGAACGGAAGCTAATGCTCCCTGTGCTTTGGAATGAGATAATTCCTTTTTCTAGCCTGTGTGACTTAGGACAAGTTACCTAACCTCTCAGAGTCTCCATTCCCTTGCCTGTCTGATGAGTGGAAGTGAGCAGTCACCGAAAAACCTCCAGTATAATACCTAGCAAGGGGTAGGCGTGTGTTGAATGTTAGTAGCTCCATTCCTTTTCCGGCCACTCCCCCTGACTCCTCTTTCCCCAAAGCCAGGGGTGAACACAACCCAGTGATGTGCACAACAGATAGCTTGGCGGTTTGTTTCCAATTTTTTCCTTCCATAGAACAGATAATCAGGAGCTGACACTTTATCCAAACCTTATGTGAGCCTCAGAGGATGGAACCGCCTGAGTCAACAATAACTGAAGGAGAATCTGAGTCCTCAGCCCTATGCCTTCATGCCCAGGAACTGCCAAATAGAGGGAGTGCATCCACACACATCGGAACCATTCGTGTGTTTCTCATTCTCTGTTCAACGTGATAAAACTATAACTTGAGTAAAGAAAGAGGCTGCTCACGGATTGAGCGTGTCCCGGACACCCACCTCCACAAAGGCATGGAATGAGCCTGGGGTGCTGACTGGGCTGCTGCGGAGTGGAGAAGCCGAGACTAAGCACCGCAGGGATAACACTGACATGGGAGCGTGTCTGGTTATCGCCCGGCACCCGAGGGGTTTACAGAAAGAACAGATGGAAAGGTTTATGGACTTTATTTTCACTATAAAGGCATTATAACAACACTACAAACATTTGCAGTATCGGAGAGAAGAGAAGGAAATCACCCAAAGTTCTCACGCTCAGTACAACTGTGTTCATTTTGTGTATTTACTTCCAGGCCTGGTCTGTCCACACGTGATTTCCCTTGGCTGCCGTGATTTCACATATCGTCTTCTCTAACCTGTCCCCCACCTGCCCCCGCCACCCAGTTCACACTAGATACCCAAGCGTCCCCCAGCTCTGTTCTTATTGTCTTCACGGTTTTCCTGTTTAATGACTACAGAGAAATTCTTGAAAAAGGTTTTCCATGATGTCACTAATTAACCAGTCCATTACTGAAGAACACTTGGCCTCTGATTTTGCGGTTATAAATCACTGAGGAAAAAAAAGTCACGAATATAGCTTTTTCCCTTTTAGGATCCCTTTCTTAGGATCAAGTCTCCAAAGTGGGGTTTCATAGGTAAAAATCCATGAACACTTTTGCAGTTTTAAATATAATATTGTCAAAGTTTTGCGATAACATCGTTCTGATGATAAAAGCGATCAGTGACTCACTGCAAAATATTTAGAAAATATTGGAAAGTATCAAAAATAAAAATTACACGTAATCCCTTTAACCCAACCACTGCTCACATGTGTTGGATTTCCTTCTAGTGGTTTTTCCCGTGTCTGTCTTTAATATGTGCATCTATTTAAAATTAGTTTTATTATGACAACAAGAGTGGGCTTTCTAAAGGAGCAGTTACACATGTTACTAGCCTCAACTAAGACAGATAAGTAATTCAAGTATATATCAGAGGGGTCTTGTCTGAGTGTGAAGGAGGCTCTGGGGCTATCCTTATTGTTTTGGTACACCTGAAGCCTCCTCCCCATTGCCCACTTTCTGTTAAAAGCCATCTCTCCGCCCTCCCTGCCAAAAGGACCCTTCTCTAGCATTTGGCATTCTTACCAGAGCCTGGCTGTACTCATGCCGGGGCGTATTCTAAAATCAGTGTGTGAGAGGTCTGTGAAGTGTTGCCAGATAGACCTTCAAACACCCCTAAGGAAGGTGCTTGGGTGCTCAGTTGGTTGGGTAACTGCCTTTAGCTCAGGTCATGATCTCAGAGTCCTGGGATCAAGACCCATGTTGGACTCCCGGCTCAGTGGGAAGTCTGCTCCTCCCTCTTCCCCCCCTGCTCATGATCTCTCTCTCTCTCTCTCTCTCAGATAAATAAATGAAATCTTTTTTTAAAAAACCCTAAGGAAGACCCCACATTGGAGAATAACATAATGCCCCCAATAAGTCCAACCAGCTAGTTTTCCTCCAGTGTGAGAACAGATCTCTTTCTCTGGTTGGATCTCAAAGGGGCCATCCATTTAAACATGCAAATCCCTGACAGTAAATTCACACATGGGCTCCCAGAATGAGAGGTCAGTGGGAGCTAATGCTGATGGAAGGATGGTCTCCATCACGTGTGCTCATCTGGTGGAGTGCTGTAAAGAATCAGCCTCACTCTTAAATCGTTATCCATTCTCTCTCCTTTCCTTCCTCCTCCTTGTTTTCATTCGCATTGTTTATAGCTGAATCCACACAGGTTTGTTGTAAGGAGAGGCCATTACAGTTATTCAGCCTGACTTGAATATGGCTTGTGATGGGATTCTAGCTCAGTGGGCCATGCATCCCTTTCTCTGGATGTCTGGAGCCACCTTGTGTGGAGGTGGGACCAGCTTCTCCTCCAGTTCTGCCCATTCATCCCAACTGTGTCTCTGGGAGCGATGGAGAGCAGCTCTTCTCCTTCTCCCCTTGAAAGCCTTCCTGAGTTTGTAATTTCTCCAAGTCATCCAGTCATTTTTGTTCTGGAGTGGTTTCCAGATGCCTCACCTGGTCTGCCTTTAATGCTTGCCGTGTGGAGGAGAGGAGCGTCGTGGGTCCCCTCTGTTTGCAGACTGCCTGAGCCCAGTAACGGAAATGGCAGGGCACCAGCGGAATGGCGGAAGCCAGTCTCTCTGCAGCCCGAGCTCCCGCAGCCTGCATTCCAGATTTATGCATGGCACCTGGGGAAAGCAATGATGCAAGCCAATTTGAAGTCCAAGTACATCATCATTTATCTGTGTTTGGATTTGGTTTGGGGTTTTATTAATGACAGAGGATTTGATTAAACAAAGTTTGCACTATAACCAACTCCAGCTGGATCCAAGCATCAATGGGAAGCCCCAATTCCCCTGATATTGTCCTTCTGTCCTTTTCCCTCACAATTTCTCTTCCAAGTCATTTTCTCTGAATCTGATAATGGTGAGGTCATTTAATCTCATTTATTTTAAGGGCCAGTCTGGCACTCCCAGCACGGCAGCTCTGTGTTGAAGGATTTTGTGTTGAAGATGTTGTGTACCCTGGGATGTGGCCTTATCCTAACCTATGGAATGAAATCACTGTGTCATCCTGCCAAGGCAATGTTATCATTGGGTTTGGGCTCAAATTTGGAATCTTTCCAGCAAAAATCATATTCTAATGGACTGTTGATTGAAACGTTGTCAAGATTATCTTGTAAGGTTACCAGAAGCCTGTTCAGTGAAGTCTGGGTTCTTTTGGGTGGGGGGAGGGGGCTTGCTAATTATAAATGGCTCCGATTACCTGTTGCTTGGGCTTTTCCTCTAGGCTGAGGAGTGTGAGTCTGTGATTTGGGTGGGGATTTCTTTCACCTCCCTACAGCTGAGGCTGAGGCCATCTTCAGAGTGTTCCATCAGTCTCTCTCTTTCTTCCATCCCCTGCTCTCTCTGGTGCCTCTCCAGGGTTCTCTCCCTCTCCTTGCTATTGCTCCTTTACCCTGTGGGGTTCCTTTTTCATCTACCTTCTGCTTTGCCGGCTCCCTCCCTCTCTCCATTGCTTCCTATGATACCGTTGACTTTGGAACTGCACATGTCCACTTACATGTGGACTTTTCTTGATGAACACAGTACAGCACTGAAAACATATTTTCTCTTCCCTCTGATTTTCTTAAGTACCTTCTCTTTTCTCTAACTCACTTTATGGTTAAGAACACAGTATGTGATACAGGTAACATATGGGATATGTGTTAATCTACTGTTCATGCTCTTGGCAAGGGTTCTGGTCAACAGGAGGCTATCAGTGGTTAAGTCCCAGGGGAGTCAAAATTTCGTGTGGATCTTCAACAGCATGAGGGGTCGGCGCCCTTAACCCCCACCTTGTTCAAAGGTGGGCTGTGGCTCTATCTTTCTCAGGCCGCTTCTTCAGTTTCCCTCGATAAAGACATCAGGTTTCCTAAGGGTAGGGCAAATCCTGGCTCACTGCATTTGTCCTCAGGTGTTTGGCTGGTCCGATCCCATCTGTTCAGGACTCATCTATTCATGCCACAAACACCCCTCAGACTCCAGCTGATGGGAAATGAGAAAGGCATTTTCTCCCTCTGTCCCTGACCTGGGCTCGGCCCCAGGCTGGCCTCTAATTGGAAACAGCAGGTCCAGCACCAGAGCCAGACCCATCCTGGTGCCAGCATTATTCAGAGCCCCCATGGTGCCCTGTGGGGATTGGGCCAAGCCACTTAATTCATGGCCAGTGTGTGCCATTCTAATGTGTCTGCCAAAATGTCGCTGTCAGCCGTAGGTGTAGGTGACAGCCGTTGCTCACTGGTGAAGAGCCTTCCTGTGCTTTGCACTTTCCTGCTCATGCTATTCTCGAGAAGTTAAAAGACGACAGAGACCCTGTGTCCTTTAAAGAGGGCTTCTGGAGGCAGCAGGCCTGTGGGCTAAAGAGACTGTCCGATTTTCACCCCAGAGCGTCAGATGGACACCCCCGATCTCATGCACACATAGCAGCAGCATGATTCCTCCTAGGTATTCTGTTTTTCATAGTGGGAGTTTCTCATTCGTCTCGGAAAAAAACATTTCACCTTTTAACAGTGAAAACAACCATGTCTGCCTAAAACAAACAAACAACAAACCAAAAGAAACAAACAAACAAAAAAACCCAGGAAAAAAAATAAGAAAACAAAAATCACTGTTGGTAACTCAACTCCCTTTTTTTTTTTTTTTTTTGCCTTTTGATTGACTTCTGTTGTATAAATAGTCACTGCTGAGAGCTTGAAGCCTGGACAATTGGACCCTGATTGAGTAATTCACACAGTTCTGGGAAATAAAGTCAACAATTCACAGCCTGAATCCACTTTGGAAAGCTCATGCACCAAGGACCCTTGATATTCGATCTCTTTGTATTTCTGTTCAGTGTTTATTGCTTTCTACCCATCCCTCAAACCAAAGTCATAGCTTGGTAATTTCTTGTTTTAGAAAGTGACAAACAGAGCAGGCAGAGAAAACACTGTATATTTTGGACTAAAAATGAAATCATTAGGGTAAGTTTCTATTCTTAGTGACTGGAATTTTACTCTGGTTCTGATTAAGCTCAACAATGATATTATATTCGATGTTTTCCTGTAAATGTATGAGATGGTTTTCTATTGCATGTCCATGAATGGAAATATTAACAGACTCCACTTGGCCCCATCAGCCTCTGGCTTGGTCTTCACACCCAAAAAGCCAACCAGCAGAGAATCATATCCCAGCCCAGAGAGAGGAGTTCCTGTCTTGCCTGTGGCTATTGTTCATGATCTCACAATTAAGAGTAAAATCATATCCAGAAAATGTATGAAAGTAAGTGGAATAGCTACATTCCAATGTCTATAAATTACTCAGGAAGAAACAACTGTACGTTCTAAGCATACATCTCCTGTGCCTCCATTTTTTTTTTTTTTAAGATTTATCTTATTTTGGTGGGGGTGGGGTAGGGGTAGAGGAAGAGAGGGAGAGAGAATCTGGAGCAGACGCCACGCTCAGCAAAGAGCCCGATGGGGGATGCAATCTCACAACCCTGAGATCGTGACCTGAGCCAAAACCAAGAGTTGGAGCCACTGTGCCGACATTTCCATCAGAAGAGTTAGTTAGTCTCCCCAGAGTCCATTTCTTGGTGGTTAGAGTATGTCAACAAGGGAAGAATGGTTTATGAGTTCCCTTGAGGTTGTGAACAATGAAAGTCTTCTGACAGACAAGTGGAGAAGTCTGGGTTTTTTATAAATAGAAAATTATAGATGTCAGCATTAGATTTTTAAAAGCAGGTAGATAAATTCGGGAATAAAAAGTACGTGAGAAGTAATGGAATGGCTACCTTCCACCTATCCATCACCCATAGCACAGAAGCAGAAATCGACACTCAGTGCAAAACCCAGAGGACGAAGCTCTTGCTCCTTTGAATGGTCAGGTTTGTAAGCAATCTAGAGCAGGTGTGGAGGAGGGTACTACAGAGCCAGAGGCCCGGATTCTTGGGCATCACATCACCCACTAAGCCGTGTCACCTTGCACTTGTCCACCTCATGCTGAGCTGAAGTTACCTTATCTGTAAAATGGGGATAATACTGAGCTCAGAGATTTCTAACAAGTATTTAAAAGGTAATATATGGAAAGCCCTCAGTAGCGTGTCTGGCTCATAAGACACCATAAATGTCCCATATTATTAGTGATGGTAGGTGTATTCACTTCCAACCCATAGTTTATGTGAGGTTCTTAACATATTTTAATACATCATATTACATTACGTTTAATTTTACACCTAGCATAGAGGTAATTCTATCTTTATGAATGCCTCTCACACAGCCTAAGGGAGAGGCCTAAGGGAATCTTGGGGTACTTCTATGCCACTCCTGCCTTTTTATCTCCCCACCCCAAGGCCAGACTCAAATTTCCAATGTTGGTGTACTCACCCTTGGGTGAGGAAGAAGCATGCCAAGGAGTTGGCCAAGCCTCCTCCTAGGATAACTGGCAGGTCCCTTCTGCTGGCACAGAAGGTGGGGAGAGAGCCATCCTTGGACTCTGAGGGAACTCATCTCTTACCAGTGGGAGCCAATCACTACTATGGAATGGGACTAGTCAGAGGAGTACCTCCTTCCGGAGATTGACGGGAGGGGTCAGGGAGAGCTTTCTGTCCCTGTAGGGGCCTAAATACAAAGTCCACTTGTCTTTGGATGTGAGGAAACAGAAACCCTCAAAGATGTTGGCAAAAACTGTACACTTATCCTTACTACAATGCATTAGGGAAATGGAAGAACCTGCCTCATTTTGGAGAACCAAGGTACATAATTCCTTATTTACCTTTGTGAATTTGTGTGTGCGTGTCTAGAATGTCCTTGGGACCATCATGGATATTCCTCTTTTGAGGTGATTTTATCAAGGTCAAAACTGAATAATGTTGTCATCTACATTTTTGGCTGTACAAAGATAAAAGCAACAACAAGACAACAAAATCTCAGGAGAAAGAAGGGGTGGGTGGGGAAGCAGCTTCCAAAATAGGTACTGGGAAACATATAATGGAACAGACAGGAAAGCAGGAATACTAATTTCTAGACCCAGTTCTATTTACCACTCCATCGGAAGTTCTATGGACCTGAACAATTCATTTAACTACTCTGGAGAGAATAGATGACCCCCAGGCGTGCCTCTCTTCTGGTTCTGCAGATTCTATTGACAGCCTACGAGGAGGTCTTGGGAACATTGGCCAGACTTCCCTGACTCCAGAAAGTTCTTTAAGCCTTTCATGGTGGGTGGTGGTGGTCATGGTGATGGAGGAGGCAGTAGTCATGGTGGTGGAGTGGGTTGGAGAGAACGCTGCCGTGCTCCATGGGTCTAAATGAGAGACATGACTGGGACAGATGCTGTGATGAGTTTGAGAAGTGGGCAGAGTGGTGGGCAGTGAGGCACTAGGACTTAATGGGCCCAAGTGCACAGGTCCAAGCCTGTAACTCCCTGTGCCTTTCAAGATGATTCCTCTACCTGGGATGGCACAAGCAAAACAGACATGCTGAGGCAGATAGATACACACTATTCTCCTGGTTGTGACTTTGCAGGGGTGGGGGAGGTTGTTTGTTGAAATTTTAAAATTTGTTTTAGTTTTACATTTTTATTTATTTTTTATGCTACAAAATAGTTCAAATCTGTATTTTGGGAATATGGAGATTCTGTGCAGAGAAGGAAAAGTTGAAGCAGTTAAATCGAGAGCTGGGACTGCACGTGGACAGAGTGTAGGCACAGAGGAGAGCCCTTCTTGCACAGAGCAGACCACAGTCTGGCTCAGGCAGAGTTTAAAAACAGCCGAGGTTAATGCATAATTCCACAGGCTAGGGAGGCGCCCTGGGACAGAGGTGAGAGCTGGAGCCAGGCCTGGTGGCTGGGGCCCAGAAGGAGCCGGGACAGTCAAGTGTCCTCTTTCCTAAGAACAAAAGGCGACACATTCTAGACTAGACTAGACTAGACGTCCGCCATGATGGCGGATGAGTCCCTGGAAGGCCTGAGAGGTGCAGCTCCCTGCTCAGACAGAGGCCTGGCGCCAGGAACCCAGTGGATTCACAGAGAAAGGAGTGAAGTACTAACAAATGGTTTTCATTATCATCACACAGCCTCCACCCTCGGTCAGTATGTGTGTGCTTTGGTTTTTTTTCTCTTTTTTTCATCTTTTCCTGGGTTGTAACTAAACAATGAGGTGATTGCCATCCCACTGAATTGCACAATAGAACCAGTGGCTGGGTTGGAGCATAGCTTTCCCCAAATAAATTCTGGACAAGAGACATGAGCAAGCTGGAAAGAAGGAGTTGATTCAATACCTGTATATACTTTTTAGCGCTGGTGGTGGAGGTGGGATGAGGGTCTTGGGAGAGCTGACTCTTAGTTCCTCAGCAGTGCACCTGTCAGCCCACCAATGGGACATTCTCCTTTTTCAGTGAAGCTTCACCAAAATGAAAGGGGGGCTGACCCAGTGATCCAGGAATATAAATTGGGACCACTTGCTCTTTCCCAATATAATAGGAAATAATGATTTACTTTGAGTAAGCTGGTGCAGCTGTGGGAAGAGTTTTCAGTTCTGTTCAATAAACATTCCCTAAGTGCCTACTCTGAGACAGCTCGTGGTTCGAAAAACACCGAAGACCTCAAGAAGTCAACACTCAAGCAGATGCCACCATTTGTCCCCAGCCCCTTGGAAAACCTGAGCTTCAACTGAACCGCGAGGATACCTCCGTTTTGTAGTCTCCTTGTGATTCACCCTCCCAGTGAGGCAGCGATGACCCTAAGCAAAGATGCTATCAGGTCTATGGGGCCTGGCCCATTTTCCTGATGGCCCAAGAACACTGTGCTCCCCAAACTGTACTCAGGGCCAGAACGGCTTCCTCCCTCTGACTGCCACGTGGCTGGAGAAAATGGATCATTCCAAAAACAAATGTTTCAGTTCGTTACTCAGCAGTTTTGTTGAGAAATGATTGCAGATAATCATCTTGTAGCTGCAGACAGAGCGTTTTACGCTTGCTCAGACGGGGCCACTGAGCATGCGCGTGGCCGGCCCTTCCAACCAAGACTGGGGCAAACAGCAGGATCCATCCTGAGGGAGATGGCCGGACGGGGACGTGAGATGGACGTAAGGCATTGCTTTCACTTCTGCGCCCAGCCTGCTGATAACTCACTGCGTAGTTCTGGCTGGATGTCTTTCATGATAGTCATTAAAATGCCCGATCTTTCTGTAGGACGAACTAGGTGCGGGGCTCTGGGCAAAATGCTCCTTCTGTTTAATCCTCTCAATAACCCCACGTGGAAGATTGGATTATTATTATGGAGAGGCGACACCAAGTCACAGAGAGGTTAAAGCACTTGCTAAAGGTCACACAGCCGATGAGGGGTAGGACTGAAATGCACCCAACCCCCGCCAAGGGAAGGATCTGGACTGTAGAATCACTGGTGGCCCTTTCTTTATAGCTCTTGCAGTCTGTCATTATGTAAAATCACAACTGAGATTCTAAAATAAATTAGTTTATAGTTCTTTGGATCTTAAACATCCAAATTTACTTTTAGAAATAGCAGGATGCATGGCTGGTGTGTGTGTGTGTATGCACGCAGGCATATGTGTGTGTGCACGTGTGTTGTAGTTGAGTGGGTGAAACTGTCTGCCCTCATCTGTGGAATTTCTAATTACCCACAGTGTTCTGGGTCCCCAGAGATGGATGCGTGCTGTGAGTCTCTTGTTAGCTCTGGACTAAATTGCAGCAGGGCAGACTTTTCCTTTTGTTCATGATGTCACGGGCAAATAACACCTAAAAGAAGAAACACTGGATTGGGGATGTTCCGAAATATTACATGAGAATCAAGGGACTTTTGAAGTGACAGCAGGTTTTCATCTCTTGTGACCTTTTTCCTAAGGTAATGAAAGAGCTAGATGAAACTCCTTCAAATAAGCTGAAAAAATGCACGTCAAACAGCCTAATTATAGTTAACCACCCCAGTGATGTTCCAGCATCCCCCATCAAGGATATACATTACCGTGCGATAGGAACCCACTCGGGACTGGGATAGTTAAAGCCGTACATAGGAAGTAGCTAGAACAGCATAAAGCCCCCTGACGAACACACACATGGAAGTAAATTCTTTGTTTCCAGCTCTTATCTTAGCCTCAGGTTCCCTAGGATTTGCCTATGCTGCATGCCTGGGCAAAACAGGGCTGAGTTATCTCTTTCGTGCCTTGAGTCAGATTTTCTGGGTGTGAAGTCAGCAGACAAGCCAGGAAATGTCAGTGCAGAAGAGTGAGGGAGCTGGAGACATGGTGGCAGCTGTCACTCCAGGGTGGTGCGGTATGGGAAAGTGTCCGACTCATCTTTGGGACTCAGTTTCCCCTTGTGATGTGTTTCGTGCTGGCTGGTATGGTCCAGGTGTTCAGGGATGCAGGGTGGTCGAGGTGCGGCAGTGTTTGCAGAGACGGGAGTCTAGCTGCTCAAGCAGAAATGGCCCTGACTCGTGGACAAGTGTGGGTTTCCCAAGGACAAGGGAGTATGTCTCAGAGATGAGTGAGTGTATCTCCTGGGCAAGCATGGGCATCTCATGGATGGGTGAGTGTATCTCACAGGCACATGTGTCTCACGGACGAGTGTGTCTCATGGACAAGCATGCCTCACAAACAAGTATGGATGTCTCACGACAGTTGTGGGTGTCTCATGGACCAGTGAGGGTGACATTTTACTGGGATTCTTACATTCAAGTCCTACAGCTCGTACCTTATCCCTCACCAATTGAACGATGGCCTGCCTGCCTTTAAAAGCCCTAGAACACTGTGCAAGACCAGGATTTTTCTTGGTCTGTCTCAGAACTGTAGATCATTAGCTTGTCTTTATTTCTGAAGTTACATCTGAATTGCATTATAGACTTATGTGCTGTAACGTTGCTTGACCTAGTGCTTGGAAAACATACCACACACTGAGAGGAAAAGGCTAGCTCAAGAGGAGCTGAGGACATTTAATCCTATAAAACAAGTAGAAGGAAGAACTTGGATCTGGGTTAGCATTCACCCACGAGGTTTTGTTTGCATTCATGCGTTCCTTCCCAGGTGGTCACCCGAGGTCTGCTGTGGGTTGGAAACCTCGCTAGGTGCTGGTATTACCGAAAACTATCTTTAACTCCAACCAACCCGAGAGCCCTTTCCCCCCAATACTTCTGTCTGCTCTTAGTCCCAAGTATGGGAACGGCAGACAGGGAAAGGCCAAAAGGAGGTCTGAAAGAAATGGATCTTTTTCTTGTGGTTTAAGGATCAGCCAGTTGGAACCAAGGAGATGTTTTCTTAGGGTTGCAGAGAAGTTTGAAAAGCGATTGGATTGGTTTTGGCACGGAAATGTAGATTATAGAAATAGCGCTAGTATTACTAAGCCGACGGGCTATAGTATGAGGACTGTCATTTAGCTGTACGTTCTTGCAATAGTGCGCTGCCCTCAGCTCTGTAGTGGAAGGCTGCTGTGTGTTTGCATGTCTTATCTCCCACCACCACATCAATGTTCTAATTGCCCATGCTTTGAAAACTTCCTACGGTGTTGGCCTTGTACAGCTAATGACTCCAGTCAGGTAAATACCATGCAGATTGTGGCCAGCCACACACACCAACAGGCCGTGGACACCCGTAGCAACTGCTCCTTGATTCTGAAGCTCGAGGTCAGCCAGTCTCGGTGGTTTCCCCCTTAAGCTGCCCGACTCTCTGGAGAAATGCCAGGGTTTTGTAATTTACCTCACAGTCTCCCAAAGAGCCAGAGGACCATATATCTTTTAGAGAAACGTGGCAGGGCACTCTAGAATTGTTAGCATTGAAACTTTCAGTCAAAAAGAATAGCAGTTTTGCTGAACCTTAATGTCTTCCTAAGTCCTTGGTGCCAGATGTGCTATTTTCCTATTGGACTTGCCAAAACCACTAAATAGTTAAAACACATCAAATCATCTCTAAGTGGCCAAAATTGAATGCCCTCCCCACCCCACCCCCCAAAAAAGAGCTCCTAGTCAGCAAACCTCACGGTCATGTTCCATACTAGAAAATTTCTGATTAGGCTAAAAATTAGGAAAACAGACTTAACACGAAAGACTTCAAATTTCTTTTTTGCCTACAGGCTCAGAGTAAGAACTACCAGAGTAAGGAGAGAATCAAGGGGGGGATGGTCACAGCGAGAGCACCAACTATGATTACTGTTATACCCTCAACTACATGCCCTTAATGCCCGATATCCCCAGTGAGTTTTCCCAGCACAGAGCTCTGGCAGGTGGAAGTGAGGAGAAAGGAGACTGCAGTTCGAGCCAGATGTTCTGGCATCTTTGATGTGGCTTAAGCTGCTCTTGGAACTAAGCATTGCGTCTGAGCACGTGCAAGAAATGGTCCAAGAGGTCTTTTTGGTCAAGCATCCCCAAATCTTTGCCAGCAAATAATCCTTGGGCTTAATATAAGCTACCATAGCTCCAGCCACCAAACAACATTTTAAGTGGCGTGCAAGGAGTAAAAAGAAAACCTTCCAATTCATGAACATCAATTATATCTAGATGGTTGGCCAGGCAGAGGGTGGAGAGTCTGGAAGCTAGATTCTTGTTGCCTAAATGTGACCACGTCTGCACTTTACATTTTCTGAGATATATTAATTTCTTGATAATTTCTCTTAATTGCTAGCTCATCAAAGCCGATGTCAAGCGTCCTGTTCATCCTGTAAAGCAGTGGTTCTCAGCCTTGGCTTTTTCCCTGGGAACTCCTCAGGAATCTTTACAAAATACTGATCCCCAGGCAGCATTCTGGAACAGTTAAGCTGGAACGTCTGGAGATGGGATGGGTGTCAGGGGTGTGGAAAGCTCCTTGACTGATTTCAGTGGTCAGCCAGGGTGGCAAGCCACCGGGGGAGGAGGGCAGTGGAAAGGGGAAGCGAGGAGGTTAGATGAGATCTTCCACAAAGTTCAAGCTTGGAGGACTTTGCAGGATGCTGACCGACAGTCAGCGGGTTGTTAGCTGATGCCCGTTACTCCCTGATAACTCTCCAGAGGCTTAGTTTCCTCCAACTGTATATTAAGTTGCATTTTCAACTATTGGCCATTGTCTAAGCTTCTTAGCTGAAATTGACCAAAAGGTCTCATTGAGATCTTAAGAAAGTGAAGGGGAGACTGAGGCAGGAAACAACAGAGAGATATTCAAGTAGGCTTTATCTCAGGGGGCCCCAGAAGAACCTCTAATTCTAGCTGACTTGAGGCTGGTTGTTCTGGGGTTCTGGGGTCATGGTCTAGACATAAGATGGACTATAATATGGGTAGTTCCAATCAAGCAAGACATCTACGTAGTAGACTGACTCTGGGTTGACCCTCTCGCTTGGTCCCGGATCCCTCACCCCATGGGGAGGCTGCAGACAGAGGAGAGCCAGAGTAGACCCGCAAAAGCAGTGATTCTCGAGCTTAGGTGTGCACAGAATCACCCAAGGGGCTGTTAAAACACACATGACAGGGTCTCACTCAGCATGGCTAGGTCTGTAGTGGAGCCTGAGCATTTGCATTTCTAGTAAGTCCTAAGATACTGCTGATACTACTGCGGCCCACACTTTGAGAATCACTGCCTTAAACATGAGACCCTGGACAGACTAGGGTTGTCCTGGTCTGCAAGAGGTACACCAGACTTTAAAGAGTATTCCGTCACGCCCTGGAAGAAGGAATGGAATGTGGGTCTGCAATGAACTTGGCTTTATTTTCATGCACGTGTGAAAGGGTGAGAACCATCTGATTAAGTGATTGCCTCATGAGAACAGAGTTTTAAAATAGATAAGCCTTAGGGTTGCTTGTCCCTCATATCTTTGCATTAAAAATTGGTAATATTTAAATCAGATTTAATTTTAGAGTTCTAACCTTCACTAGCATAAGACTAAACACAATAACAGCAGCATCTGTGAAAATCATTTAGTGTTCAGTATTCTGGACAGGGTATTGTTCTCTCCAACAGCAAACTGTACCTACACTGGACAGGAGAAGGCCAAAGGCATAGGGGATGCTAGACAGGGTCTCAAATATAGCCCTCAGCCATCGAGCTTGGCAGGTGACCCTGGTGCACCAAGGTGGTTTGGCCTGGATGGCATCAGTAGTGTGAGGGATGTTTTTGTGGTGGGTCTATAGCAAACCCCCAGGAAGACAGATCTGCCTGGATGTTGTGGGATCTTTTAATTGAGATCAACCTTCGCTCTCCTCCTTATCATCTAAACTGGAGGCCATCCTGGCTTGTAATGGAATATCCAGAATATTTCCAGAAAAAGTCATTCTTACTTGCCTGGCTATTCCATAGAGGGAAAGTGGTTGCCTTTTATGTCACACAGGAAGTAATAGTCCGTGGGCAGGCCACTGCAGTGAGCTCTCCAAGCTCATAAGCACCTGCTACTATAAGTAGTATGGGTACAAGACCCATCACAGTTCCTTTCCCCAAGCCGTGTTGAACCTCTAGCCAGTTCTTGAACTCTGGGGGATCTGTGATGCCTTTCCTTCCTTTCTTCCCTGATGAACTTCTATTCATCCTTAAGAACCCTGCTCAGATGTTACACCCCCCCCCCCGCCATGAACCTATGTCTCTGGTTCATCTGGCCAGATGAAACTAGTTCCTCCTTCGATTAGGTTTCCATATCATGTCAAATATACATCATACTTATCACACTGTTCTTTGAAGGTGTGTTCATGTGTTTGTCTTTCTTCACCTCTAGGTTATTTGCTCTTGGAAGTTAAATATTATGTTATATTCTTCTTTGTGTCCTTAGCACCTAACATAGTGGCTGGCATAGGGCCTGCAAGTTTTACGGTTTAATTAATGAAAAAAAAAAAAAGAGAGAGACTCTTAATCTCACAAAACAAACTGAGGGTTGCGGGGTGGGGGTAGGGAGAGGGTGGTTGGGTTATGGACATTGGGGAGGGTATGTGCTATGGTGAGTGCTATGAAGTGAGTAAACCTGGTGATTCACAGACCTGTACCCCTGGGGCTAATAATACATTATGTATTATGTTATGTTATTATGTTATATATTATGTATATATTATAATACATTATGTATGTATGTTAATAAAACAAAAACAAAACCAAAATTAATGAAAAAAAATAATTCGAGTGTTTGGGTGGGAGAAAGCATTATTTAAGAATCCATTAGGGATACAGGCCAGAAAAGATGAATTGACATCATAGAATCACAGATGATCGGGGCAGGAGAATTTAGCTATCATCATAGTAGTTCCTTGTCTTCTGGAAGAGGAAGCTGGGAGATGCTTAACTGTGGGTTCCAGTCAAATGGTCAGCCAGTCTTGGCCAAATACCCGGATGAAGAATTCATGGACTGGATTCAGACTCTCTTTCCCAGGAGCCCACCTATTACCCCGGGGACATGCCATCCTCCTCCAGTGCTAAATCCAACCCCAAGAAAGCATGACGGTGTACTTCGCCACAGAGTCTAACATTTTTAAAGGGTGTTTAGGTAAATTTCCATCTCTAGACTTGAATGGCAATTGCCTATGGGAAGGTTTTTCTGGTGCTTCTGAGGCAAACAGGATATTTTGAGTAGAGTGAGTAAGGAAGAGGAATGGAAATATCCCAGTCCTTAATACCATGATTTCTAACAGGAGGAAAACCACTCCAGATGCTCTTTCTACCTCCCTGTCCTCTACCTCCTGTATGTGATTAGGAACTTGGTGGCTTCATTGACATTTGCTTCTGTAGTACAAGATGAGAGGGAGTTGAAGGGAGAAAAGTGGTGGGGGTCCATACTGGAAAAAACGTGATGTGGAAAGGGGTTTTGGAATTGGAGAGATATTATAAACAGGAAGGATACAGATGTCATTCTAGAATTTTTTTGGGAGGTGGGGACTCAATCCTTCATAAGTGCTACAATAGGCATAATAATTCATTCACTCATTCACTAAAAATGTTGTCATTCTCCAGCTCAAAGCCCTCCACTCCCTTCCCCTTCCCCTTAGGATAAAACCATCGTTCCAGCTATGTCTTTGCAGACCTAGTTCCTTTTACCTCCCCATTCATTTCTCCACATGTTCAGCAATTTTGATTTGTTTCTACCTCAGGGCCTTTGCACTTGCTGTTCCTTCTGCCTGGAAAGCTCTCTCCCTCATTCCTTTTCATTCTTCAGATCTCAACCTGAAGACCACTTCCTCCAAGAACTCTTCACTGAGCAACCTGTCTACAGGATCTCCTCACTACACCCTGCAGTCTGTTCATCATACCTTGTGTATTTCCTTCATGACATGTAAAGAATCAGAAGATATGTTTTTTATTTATGTAAGACTTTAAGCTCCATAAGAGATGAGACCCTGTCTGTCTTATTCACTGCTGGGTCCCCGGCACCCAGATCAGTGCTTAACAAATAGCAGGTGCTCAGGAAATATTGCTGAATGAATGAAGGAAACACATATATACAAGGTTTATAGAAGTGAGAGGAGAACAGAAAACTTCCATTGCTTCTAGGAACTACAACCTAAACTCGAATAGTATTTTTTTTTCCTCATGTATCATTTATATATCTTCTGATTGATAAAATTTGACTTTTGGCATGATTCTCTGAGAGGCACAACCCAATTCCGTAAGAGTTTTCTGTTCTCTATCCAGTGGTCAGATTATAGTATTTGCCACCATTACTCAGATGGATCTTTATCAGAGTACCAACTTGGTCTCAATTGTCAGGACTTTTTCTTCCATATAATTTATCTTAAGTTGGGCCATCCCAAGTTGGGTCTACTACATCTGTATGTGTGTAATGTACAGAATAATTTCTGGTTTGGTGCTGAGTCAGGGTCTGCTGGAGCAGGGCACTGGGGCGGGACAGGAAGCTCCTCACTGGAACCCATGGGCTGCATCCAGGCAGAAACCAAGCACTTTGGTACAAGAATGGGAGGCAGGGGCCAACGTAGGTCTGTGCAAGGTCACCCCTGGCAATTTCGGTAGCTAGACTCTAGGCCCTTCCCGGGTGCTGATGCCAGTAAAGACCCAAAACTCAGGAAATGGGGTTTGTCCTATTGGCATGTCCCTGCCTAGGACGTGTACCCTATTGTACCCTCCTGCCTAGGGTACAGCTATCCACCTGCTAGAGAATATGGTAAAGTGCCCATCTAATGCCAGCTCTCTCATCCCACAGAGTCCTGGCCCGTGGTCGTGCAGTCCAGGGGGCTGGATGGCATGCTGGACCCAAGCTCAGCTCAGTGTCCGGGCCCAATAACGGCTTTTCCAAGGGAGCAGCTTTCTGTCCTGGCCCCACCGAGGTAAGCACTTGAGGGGCTCCTGCCTCACCGAGGCTGCTGGCTCTGGAGCATCTGAGACAGCTGGACACGAGCCCCGGGCTGAAGAAGAGGAGTCACATCTAACTGTTAATCACCTGGGCTCTGGGATGGGCCTAGTGATCCAGCACATGTGGCCTTCATGCTCTCAGCTGGTCCCATACTTCCAGGGACAGGTTAAGAGTCTGAGCTGTCCACCTCTGTAGTAACAGAACCCTGGGCCTCCAACAGACAGAGAGCAGCGGTCAGACCCTCCACACAGCGCCTGGTCTGTCTGAATAGGCAGCCTTGTGAGATGAAGTATCCTTGATCACTTTCACGCCCTTGGCCATGGAGTAGAAGGTGGGGGAAGCTCCAGATCAGGGGACAGAGGCCAGCGCTGAGGTCCACTGCGGCTGGGTGTGTGCCCACTTCCAGGTACTTACTCTTACTACTTGTCTGTTTCCTCCTCTGTGCAACAGGAATCATAAGGCCTCCTCCCAGGTTTGTTGCAAAGGTTAATGAGGTACTTATGCCCAATAAAGGATAATGATGATAATTATGATCTCCCCTCATTCATTTTAAATGTGTGCCTAAGACTTCAGGCCAGTAGATCCTGTTCCCAGGAAAGCCGCAGGTGCCTGTACCTGCTAGTGCCTTCTGGCTGCATATTTCTATCATGGGCCCTCTAAGTGCTTTTGGACAAAATCGACCTGATGCCTAGAAACCTGATCAACCAAATAGGAAAATAACCGAATATCCAGGTGTTCCCCAGTGTCCGGATTTGTGGCACAAGGAAGGTAAAACTTACAGCCTGTTGAATGGAATTCTCATTTTGATGTTGGTGACCAACTCAGTGTAGCCATGGGTTCCAGTGCGTGTGTGGCCTCGGGGCTCTCTCCTCTGGAAGGTGCTGAGGCTGAGCGATGGGAAGCTCCCATACTTGGAGCCCGCCACTCACTAGCTGCAGAACCCCTAGGTCACTCAGACTCCCCAACACCCATGTGTCCCCTCTGTCAAGTTCAAGGATTGGACTAGATCGCTGATTCTCAAAACATAGTCCTCGGCCCAGCGGCGTCAGTATCACCTGGGAGCCTGTGAGAAGCGTCGAGTCTCGGGCCCCACCCTAGGCCTACTCGGTCAGAAACTCTGGGAGTGGGGTCCAGCAATCTGCAGTTTGGCAGACCTTCCAGGTAATTCTGACACCCTGAACCTCTGGACTTGATCATCTCTGATGTCCCTTCCGGTCCAAGCTTCCTCCCTGGGGAGAGGCCAGCAGAGGCGCTCACTGGGTTCTGTCCTGGCAATGCTGTTCTCTGCTGAGGCCTCAGGGGGACCTCCCTGGGGAGCTGAGGAGCGGCAGAAGGCCTCTCACATTCCACGCAGGTGCTGACAACTGGGGGTGTCCCCATCTTTACACTGAAGACAGCATCATGTTTACATGAGAGCAAGGCCAAGTGTACGTGGAAAAGGACCCTTGACCCACTCTCATAACATGGCGAGTAGAATGGAAGGGGAGGCTGGCTTTCCTCAGCCACAGGCACTTGGCCTCACTAGCACTAATGATCTCGGTTCACTGACCCAGTCTCTGGCCCAGAATCACTACTAGCTCTAGGCACACCCCTCTGAGGCAGGAATCCTCATACTCCCTGGACAGTGAACCACCACGGGTTCGGTCCCCAGGTGCTGTCAGCCCTCCGAGCTGCAAGGATGTGGGCCACCTGCTCAGCTGCGTCCAGCAGCTTCATCACCTCCCCATGTGCAGCCTGAATCAGTGTGAAGATCACTCTCCAGGTGCAGGAAATTTCTGTCATCACTGGAGCATAGGAACCATGGAAACCCCCAGAATGTATCCCTGGTCCGAGAGGGCACAAAAGTTGGGGAGCCCTGAATAAAAGGCACCCCTCCAACACACATACACATACACACTCTCTTAATCATATGTCCTCCATTCAGGCTAGGAGCAGGACAAATACAGAACATTTAGCTGTGACACAAAACATATTCCCCCATGTGAGCGCCTAATGGCATCATCCCCTGCTGATAATTCAGCTGATAGGGCTCTGCTTCGTGAAGCCTCGATGAGGACAGCCTGTCGTGTCATCAGGAGAAAGAATTCAAGGGTTGTTCTTTTTTTTTTTTTAAAGATTTTATTTATTTATTTGACAGAGATCACAAGTAGGCAGAGAGGCAGAGAGAAAGAGGAGGAAGCAGGCTCCCTGTCGAGCAGAGAGCCCGAAGCGGGGCTTGATCCCAGGACCCTGAGATCATGACCTGAGCCGAAGGCAGAGGCTTAACTCACTGAGCCACCCAGGCGCCCCTCGAGGGTTGTTCTTAAAAAGAAAGAAAGAAAAGTCACTCCGTGGTTTTACGTCAACCAAGGAGAGAATGTTCTTTTGTAAACTGCGCTTTGTTCATCGTATCACTGGACTAGAAATCACACTCATTTTTTTTCTTTTCTTTAGTTCTCCGCTGATGATTTTTAAAAAGAAACACTTAATTTAAAAAGAAATAGCTGAAGGGGATTAAAGAGGACACTTACCATGATGATCCCTCAGTAATGGTTAGAGTTGTTGAATCACCGTGTTATACACCTGAAACTCCTATAACACTGTTAACTTTACTGAAACTAAAATAAAAAGCTTAATGAAAATGAATAAGTAAAAATATTTGATATTGTCCCTGCCTTATGAGAAAATGTCAGACATGGCAATATTCTCACTTGAAAAAAAAAACAACACGCCAAGAAGTATATTTTAAATATAAAAACTAAAGTTTTAAAAAAGACTATGGGGCATGCTATTAGGGGTGAGTCAATTAAAAACTTTAATGAGAGAACATTTCCAACATTTTCAAAAATCTTAACGAAGCAGTCTGTGCCTGATGCAACCCTCCCCCGTGATGAAATGCCGTCCACTACCATGTGTTATCCCACTACCATGTGTTATCGTGACAGTGAACTGGAAGTTACCGTCAACATTAAGAATTCAGTAGCACCTGCAGTGCTGGGCAGAGGAGTAACCTGTATGGCTGCTGAAACTCGAAGCATGTCCGAGCTGGAAGATTCCTCAAGAGTCTGCGGTCGCGTGGAGAAGTAAAGGAGCACAGAAGCAAGGGGCGCGTCCACACCCTCCCTGACTCTTAGAGCGGGAGTCACCTGTGAACACTAGGTCACCTGGACACAACGAAGAGGGGGAGGGTGCTTTTCTGCCTCCAGGGAGTTTGCCTGGGGGTGGGAGGAGATGAGAACACAACGGCCCTAAGGCAGGACTAAGGAAATGCTCTACAGAGGTGGAGAAGGGAGAGAGTTTGTCTCTGTGGAAATAGAAAAAGCACCCCCCCCCCCAGCCCAGTGGAGGTGGTATTTGAGTTGGGTGCTAAAAGGTGATGCGAACAACTCCAACCAACAGAGGTGGGGAGCAGAAAAGGCACAGGGAGGGCGAGGGGGAGCATTCCTGGTCAAGAAGATGCTGAACTGAGAGGACAGCTTCTCACCACTGGACCCTCTGGGCAGGGCCAGGTGATCAGAGCGGGGCTTCAAGAGGTTAAATGGGGTGGCTAGGAACAGTAGGTACTGAAAGAAGAGAGATGAGGGTCCAGGACATCAGTTGGGAGATGGCTCTGTGACCTGAACCAGGAACAGGAGGTGAGAATGGAAACTACAATTTCAAGAGGTGCTCCCGGAACAGAACGCAAAGGGCTGGGGGGAGGGCCAGGAGGAAGGAATAGAGGCCGGGGTTGAGCTGAGGTTTGGAGCTGGTGGACAAAGGGAGGGTGGTTCCAGGGCCAGAATAAAGGAAAAGGTTGGAGAAACTCATTTAGGAGGGGAGTGTGGGGAGATGTTCACAAGAGACAGCCGCTGGGGAACTACACCATAACTACACCATAAACCATCAAGTGGTCCAAAACAGGGCTGCTGAGGGAAGGCGGGACTGATCATCCTGATGAGGAGTAGCAGTGTGAAGATTTTTGCTTGGGATGCCTTGCATTTAAAATGTCAGTATCCGGGAGAGTCCCTGGAGGTTCAGAACTGGCTTTTGAAAGAGCAGTGGGGCTAGAGATCCCAGTCCGGGCATCAATCCCACAGAAGTCTCAGCCACCTCCTTAGAAGAGGATGAGCTTACCAAGGGGAGACTGGAGGAGGAGGTGGGAACCCCTGGTCATGGGAAATAGGGAGCAGTACGTCCCCTATTACCATCAAAACCCTAAAGTTTCGTGGTTTTCTTTTTCCATTTCCCCATCCAAATTCTAAGTGTTACTAATTTGGATATAAATGGATGAATTTTCGGTTTCATTTCTTCTCCCTTCTTCTATCTGATGAGAGATACCATGTATTGAGAAGAAAGAAAGGGAGCAAAAGGGGGGCTTGACTTAGCTGCCAGCCAACTGAATGCTCGGTTCTGTGGCAGTTGGTTGGACAGTTTATATGCCACACCATTAGCCAGCAGAACCAGCAGTGGGCAAAAGCCCAGATGTGCATAGCTGGCTGGAGGACTGGAGTAAACACCAGTGTTTTTTCAAAGTAACCCAAGAGAAAAGAATTTGGTGGTTTTATTCTTGGTATTTCACCAAAGAGTGGCCTATCTCCAGTGAGGATGCAAGGGGGAGACACAGTATTGAAGAGAAGAATGCATCACTTTGAAACAGATTAGAAATGCACCCTGCAGCCATAGCCACAAAATCCAAGAGAAGGCACCTACCACAGTGAAAAGAAGGCAGGCAGTGAGCTTCTCGGGCCGTCCCCGTTCACTCCTTCATTCGTTCGCCTTACATTTTTTGAGGACCTACCATGTGCCAGCACTGTACATGGCTCCAGAAATATTTAACTTTAAATGGCACCGCTTCTAAAGTACTCTCAGGAGACAGACAATGTACGTGATTATCCATGGCACTAGGAAAGGTGATAGGGTTAGGGTAGCCACCATAGTAGACAGGAGAGGGGCTCACCGAGGAAGGACTGACTAGGGCAGGTGGATGAGACACGGCTCTGCGCTCCATGACCTTGCAGTCAGTGGGGAGACAGGCTGAAATCTTACAGGAGTAAGCTCAGAGAGCAAACAAGCAGCAGTGTGACTGAAGAAGACGAAGTCCTTGGCCACAGGACACTGGAATGACTCAGAAGTAAGGAGCTGTGTGCGCACCTTTCAATCCCAGCAGCATCCCTGTGAAATAGTTGTTATTGCCTGCTTTTTACCAATGAGGAAACTAAGGCTCAGAAAGATTAAGCGACTTCCCTCTGCTTGCAAGTAGCCAAGATGGGAATCTGAACAAAGTTTTCTAACTCCAAATCCAATGCAGAATGGCCTGTGGGGGTGGGGATGGGAAAGGGGAAGGGATGGAATAGGAAGTTTGGGCCCCCTCTCTAGGGGATGCCACTAACCCTCCCAAGATTTAGAGATGCTTCACAGAGGAGGTGACATTTGATATCCATCCACAGGTGTGACTGGGACCTCCATAGTCAGCTGCCCTGGGGGGGTGGTCACAGGTGGGCAACTCTGGTATAGCGTGGAGCCTGTCTGGGCTTACTTGCGCTGCCTCTTGGGGACAGATGGATTTCTGCCATTTGCTGTATACTCACATAGGAGTAAATAATAAAAGGAAAAGGCGTGTTTAAGAATGAAAGACAAGGGTTCCTGGCTCAGTCAGTTGGGCGTCTGCCCTCTGCTCAGGTCATGATCCTGAAGTCATGAGATCGAGTCCCAAGTCAGGCTCTCTGTCCCTCCCCCTACTCGTGCGCTCACTCTTGCTCTCTCTTTCTCTCTCCCTCAAATGAATAAATAAAACATTTTTGAAAGAAAAAGGATGAAAGACAAAGTAGGGGGGAAGGAAGGGTAGAAGGATTTCAGAAGGGGTCAGCTTTGGATTCTGTTCCTAGTTATGCTGATGACTTTAGGCCTGTTGGTTAATTTTCTGTGGATCACTTTCCGTGTATATGAAAGAAAGACGATAAATCCTAAGTCAAGACTAATGAGAAATTAGAAATGAATGCACTTGAAAAGTTTTAAAATGTCACACGACAAGGAGCTATATCAGGTTTGGTATCTCTACGTGCTGGCTAGTGGCTGACTAGCCGGGCAATGCTGGTCCCAGAGCTCTGTACTTTTTTGCCAGACATGATGTTTCATGGATTTGCAACAAGGGTTCCCCATCACCAGATCTCAGAGCTGACCAGTGCTGCTGTCTGAAGAGGGTGGATTCAGGGCTGGGGCTTCAAGACAAGTCCTGGGAAACCCTTCCCACTGCCTTCCCAGAGGAGTCAAGTCGTGGGGCTCAACACAGTGCTAAGGACAGGTGTCAGACACACACGGACACCTCCAGCTGGCAGACGCAGTACTCAGGGACCCTGTACATGGTGCTGCCAAGTTCACACGGTGCCACAGGGTGGAATTTGGGGGCTCTGTCCCTTCCTGAAAAAGCCCAGCCCCTCGATGGTGTGACCATATCTCCAGGTCACTTGAGCCAGCCCTGTTTATACCTGTCGTCCTCTGTCATTGTGGCAAGCAGCCCCTCTCACCCTCCAAAGACTCTCGGTTTGAACGGTAAATTCCAGAGTCACCTTGCCCTTGGACTCCCGGGTGAGACAGCTCTTTGGGATCCTCTCGGGAGGTCAAGACCCGGAAACTGCCTTTGTACAGAACTCCGTGCCCCGTGGACTTATCCCCGTTTCTGTCTCCTTCCAGGTGCACAGCGTAATGTCCATGTTGTTCTACACTCTGATCACAGCTCTTTTGATCGGCACCCAGGCAGAAGCCCACCCCGAGAGCCATGTCCCAGCAGGACACGCCATCCCCCAAGCCCACTGGACTAAGCTTCAGCATTCCCTTGACACAGCCCTCCGCCGAGCCCGCAGCACCCCGGCGGGGGCAATAGCTGCGAGGGTGGCCGGGCAGACCCGCAACATCACTGTGGACCCCAAACTCTTTAAAAAGCGGAGACTGCGCTCACCCCGCGTGCTATTCAGCACGCACCCCCCACCTGTGGCCGCAGATACTCAGGATCTGGACTTGGAGGCCGGCGGAGCCGCCTTGGCCAACAGGACTCGCAGGAGCAAGCGGTCGTCGTCCCACCCTGTCTTCCACCGGGGCGAGTTCTCGGTGTGCGACAGCGTCAGCGTGTGGGTGGGGGACAAGACCACCGCCACGGACATCAAGGGCAAGGAGGTGATGGTCTTGGGGGAGGTGAACATTAACAATAGTGTGTTCAAACAGTACTTTTTTGAGACCAAGTGCCGGGACCCCACGCCCGTGGACAGCGGGTGCAGGGGCATCGACTCCAAGCACTGGAACTCGTATTGTACCACGACCCACACCTTCGTCAAGGCGCTGACCATGGACGGCAAGCAGGCTGCCTGGCGGTTTATCCGGATTGACACGGCCTGCGTGTGCGTGCTCAGCAGGAAGGCTGGGAGAAGAGCCTGACCTGCAGGACAGCCCCCACCCTCCCCAAGCTCCCCCTCCACACCCTCCTGGGCCCCTCCCTACCTCAACCTGTAAATTATTTTAAATTATAAGGACTGCATGGTAATTTATAGTTTATACAGTTTTAAAAAATCATTATTTATTAAATTTTTGGAAGCATCCCATGTGCCGGCACTCCAGTCATTTTCCCCAAGTGTGACCCTCTGCAAGTCTGGGGACATTGTGGGGTGAATTACCCCTGGCACCCCTGGCTGTCATCCTCCCCCCCACCCAGTCAGCTCTGCAAACTTCAGGGCAAAGCTGACTGGGTTCACAGATTCCCCTAAGCCGGACATAATTAGAAAGGGACGTCTGCTGGATTGCAACTCTGCTCAGCATTCCAGAGCCAAAGCTACCTAATCCTTGGATTACCTGGCCCACTGCCCCTGTGCGTGAGCCTCGTGAGCCTCGGGGAGGTTTGGGGAGCCTCGGCAGAAGCAGGTCCACCGCTTCAGAGTCCTGAAGGGACTCGCCTTACAGTAGGAACAGTCTTGCATCAAAGACCTATGAGTCTGGCTTGTTTTGGGGTGGGGGGAGAGATCTGCTTTTGGCTGAAATGCTGTCTGGAAGAATGGTAATGAAATAATCTCATGAGAGCTGTCATGGTAGATCTTATTTCATGTTAAGATTGCCTTAGGACTAATGGCGGGCCCTGCACTTATCCTCCAGAGGCTTCCTGCAGAAAGAGATCATTACCGGAGAACACATAAGGGCCTCCAGCACTCTTGCCACCCACTGACGGCCCCACAGCGCTTCCAATGGCCCCAGTGTTGGCCCATGATCACGGGGCCAAGAACTTCCCAGAAAGAACTAATTGGGTGACTTCTGTAAGTGACTGAAGGTGGGGAGGGGTCAGGAAACTGGGAGAGTAGATGGTGGTAGAGGGGAAAAGAGGTAAACACAGTGAGAACCCACACAAAACTCGGGGAGGTGCAGAGGAAAGGTGGGCCAAGCCAGAAGGGAACAAAGACTTCCTGCTGCTCCCTGACAGGGGACAGTGAACAGGAGAGGGGAGAGGAGAGGCTGGTGAGGAGGGGGCCACAGGGCAGAAAGTGGAGAAAAGTGTATCGTGTTGACCAGCATCAGTATCCTGGGCCTCCAAAAACTCCAACACCCTGAGCAATTGTGTTTTGGGGGGTTATGCTCATCAACACTGACTACTTCAAGAGGTCTTGGCCAGGGGTAGGGGTGACAGAGTGACTCCAGGTGACAGCCTGGAGCAGGGCTCCACCCATCCTTCAGCTGCCACCTTCCCCTGTAACTTCCTTATTTTTTTCCTGAAGGCGAATTCTTTCCCCCAGAGGAACACTTACACTGAAATGGAATTTCTGCTTTCCTAGCCATCCCTTCCTGGCCAGGGTGAAAGGCCTACTCTAGTTTTTAGATCCAAATGGTCCCTCTGATTTAAAAAAAAAGAAAAAAGGTCATATCCATTTCTCTGTAACACTGTCTGTCCCTCCCGCCCCCAACCCAATCCAAATAGGGCCAAATTAGAAATGTAGAGAGCTCTGGCAAGAGAGGCATTTGATTAGGGTGAAAGCATGATGAAAATGCACCCTATTTTTCCTGTCAAAGCTACTGCAATTGGAATAAAGATTTATGCTCAAGAAACACCAACCAGAATATTGCGTGCCGAGATACTTGGTGAGATAAAGGCTGGGAGAGGGAGCCCTTCCACTGGCCTGTGCCTGTGGCTTTTTCCCTGGGCTCCAGGGCCCGAGGCTTCGGCCCTCCAGCTCCACCTGCAGACCGTTCCTGGGTGGCCGTCCTCCTTGGGCTGGCAGGCCTGCGGGGTCCTGGCCGTGGCGAGGGCAGGCAGTGAGGGAGGCATTTCGCCAGCTCCCAGCCCCAAAACTCCATTTATGAGCGGCTACACCAGCATGAAGAGTCTGGGGAGCTTGTCCCGGCGCTGTAGGCCGCTGGGACGCCAACAATGTATATTCCGGACTCTCCTGGCCTGCCTGAGGGAAGGTAGCCTCCAAGCCTCTGAGGAAGGACGGAGGCCGAGCCTCAGGTAAGAGGAGGTCCCCTTCACCCCACCCATGCCAAGGCCTTCCCCAAAGGCAGCAAAGCTCGAGGCCCAGCTCCCGAGTCGCCGTGTGGGAGGCAGTGTTTTCACACCCCGCACCGGGTTATCAGTTTGGCCCAGGAGAGTCGGGGAGGTCCAAAAACAACCCCAAACCCGGAGGTTGTGCAGCTTGGACTCTGCGCCCACACTCAGGGGAGCTCTGGCTTCCAGACCCACCCCAGCTGCCTCTAAGAGGCGGGCCCAGGTCATCGGGGCGCCAGACACTTGAACCCATTGAAACAACAGCTCGCAACCACCCATTATGTCCCACAGAGGGGCGGCTGCTGAGGATCCCACTGGCCCTTCCTTTGCTCACCACGCGAGATTTCCTGCCCAGTTCCCCCAAAGCCTGGAGAGTTGAGCTGATATCCTCCCCTCTGCAGCTTCCTCGGCCGGAAGGCCTACCTCTAGCATGCCAAAGAAAACTAGAGGGAGCCCCAGGCTCGTCCTCAGCCGGACACAGCCCAGCCCTCCTAGCAAAGCAAAACTCCTGGTTCTGGGAGATGAGAGCAGTACGGTGCCTGACTCTGGTTTATATTCCCAGTCTGTCCCTCTGACCTCCTGTCCCCCAGCCAGGGCACTAGTGGCCCCTAGATCTGCTTCCACCACTAGCAAAACACCTACCACAGAGAGAAGGGTTTTCAGCAGCCAACGAAACAGCTGGTTGCATCCCCATGAGGTGTGGGAATGTTCTCCTTCGAAGTCTCACCACTTTCTCTTCTGTCTAATCTGCATTCTGGGAGAAGAGTCCACCCCAGACCTGGAGGACAGAGGACACGGGCGCAGCCCCTCATGGACCACGTGTTCTCTGCTCCTTAGACAAAAGGGGACATTAGGAATGGGGGTGCAGAAATGAGTGCAAGTGTGGGCTATGAAGATCACAGGGGCCCAACTCAGGCTTTCTTCCACGGGCCTGAATTGAAGAGTGAGCGCCCCCAGGCCCCTGGTGATGAGGAAACAGCTGGGTGTGATGCCACAGACAAGGGACTCGGTGTCAGCAGAGCTACATTCTAGGCCCTGCTCCCCCATTCCTATCTGTGAGCCTTGGCAAGCCACAGCCCCTCTTTGGCCTCAGATCCTGCAGCCGTGAGATGAAAATAATCATTCCTAACTCCCAGAGTTGTGACCGTGAAGGCAAACCACATATCTGAAAGTAAACAGCCACATCCTATGCAAGTGTAAGGCAGAGTAACTTATCCTCAACAGAACAATTCCTGTGCTGATTGTAGGGCAGTAACCACTGTGCTGGTAATTGGGAACCATTGGTTTATGGGCTGAGATATCAATCCAGTAAAGGAAACTTTCTGATCAGTGGCGTCATGGAATATGAATGTGGGTATGGCATAGTCAGGCCCAGAAGGTCAAGAGCAAGGGTGTGGGCTCTGGGGTCAGACAAGCCAGGTACTTCTACTTAGGCTGTGGGACCTCAGGCAAGTTGCTTCACTTCTCTGGGTTTCCATTTCTTCATCCATGAAATGGAGAAAATAGCAGCAGTCTTCTCAGAGGGCCTAGAGATGATTCTAGGAGACAACGTGTAAATATACATAAGCACCTGGCACTTCGAAGCACGTAATAAATGTTAGTTTTGAAAAGCCGAGTTGGCCACGAAACCCTAAAAGGATGTTAGGACAGGGTGGAACGGCTTTCAGCAAGGCAAGGAGGCTCACAGCTTCATGGATGCCTCAGAGATTCATTCTGCGACAGGCAGTAATGATAGGGACTGTTAGCAGTCACCAAGAGCTTGCCATGCACAGGCTCGTGCATGTGGCTAAGCTCTGAGCAAGCCCCCGGCTTCTAAAACCAAGGCCACCTTAAGGAGAGCGCTGGAAGTCCAGGCTCTCTGTTTGCATGCATCACTGCCAGACTACGCCTCCACGGACATGTTTACTCCTCCAGCATTTGGCAAGTTTATAAACCATTGGCTCTGAGCATTTCCACGTGTCAAGCACGTGGGATCGGTTTCATTCCAGTTCACTTGGGTCTGCAACAACAACAAAAAGCCGTGACCTCGCCAGCATTCACCTGGGTTTGTGGAGGTGGTTCGGGAGGGCCAGGGCCAAGATTAAATTCCTGCAGCAGAAGCCAGAAGAGAATCCCTCCAACCCGGGGCTGCTCCTTAATATCCAGGATGCATTCCATCTGTGTTCCCCTTGGCATCCGGCCCGATGCGTGTGACAGGCGCTCAATCAGTGCCTTAGGGCAGGTAAGTCGGAATTCAACTCCCATCTTCTTCTCCACCCCCCAGCCACCCCCCGCCCTGTATGTGCCTACTCTGTGTCAGGAATAAATGGGTTAACGGGTTAAAGACAAAGTCCTTCCTGAGGCTACGTAGGGGTCATCTGAGAAGCTTTCTGAGGATGGTGCCATGGTGACAAGCATATTCAGTCTGCCACGGTCGAATCCTGGCCTCACTGCCAGCTTGGCTGAGTGGTATTAGACAAATTACCTTATTTCTCTGCACTTCAGTTTTCTTATATGGAAAATGTGGATGATAATAATAGAACCTATCTTGTTGAGTAGTAAGGCACTCAGTCCAGTGCTTGGTACATTGTAGATTATTGTATATAAAACATATGTAAATATGCACATGCCTCTCTCTCTCTCTCTCTCTCTCTCTCTATATATATATATATATATATACACACACACATATATATATGTATATAAGTCCACATAGAGACACAACACACAAATACATACACACACACACACACACACACACACACAGAGCCCCCACGAGCTAAGAAGCAGCCAGGAAATGTAGCTCCTACACCTACATGCACCCACACACTGACTTAAAAACACAGTCGATTGAGCGTCTGCCTCTGGTTCGGGTCATGAGCCCAAAATCCTGGGATCGGGTCCCACGCTGGGCTCCCTGCTAGGTGGGGAGTCTGCTTCACCCTCTACTCTTCCCTCCTGCTCTTGATCTCTCTCTCGTAAACAAATAAAAACCTTTGAAAAAAGAACACAGAGGGACATACAAATCAGTGCAGATAAAACATTCCAAACAACAGCTACAGTGATAAGTAGTCAGTGCAAAGAATAAATCAGGGAAGACTTCCTGAAGGAGACAATTTCAAAAACTATGTTTGGAAAAAGAGGTTGAATGAAATGCAAAAAGTCCCATTTGCACTGGGACTTCTCCCAGATTAACAAGCCATTTAAAGCTCACCTAAGAGTTTGCCCAGCCCTGGACAGGAGAGAGAGGAGAGCTTCCTCATTCCAAGCTACAGCCTGGCAAAGGAACTAGCTTCTCCTGCAAAGACAGACCCTGGGAAAACCCAAGGAAGAACAGTGTGAAATCCTGCAGACAAACACAAGGTGCCTGTATGTCAGCCATAAAATCTTCGTACTCAGCCCAAATGCTAACAAACTGGTCAAATAGCTTCTTGAAGATGCAACTTCCTCCATCCTTATCAGCCGGCGTTCCTTAACGCCCAAAATAAGTCAGAAAAAGATTGGCCCTCCGAGTGGGCACCACCAGTCCCTGGCTTCCGGGACGGACTCGGGCTGGAGGCCCGCTAGCCACCAGGGCTGACATTCACGGCCACAGTTCAGGGCTGTCTCGGGCCCGGCGGCCTCTCCCCCTTTATCTCACCCTCGCTATTCCTTTCGCTTTGACATAATGAAAGTGCAACTTGCACACTGTCTCGAGATTGCATACGATAATTGGAACCATGTGTCCGCGCTGGCATCCCTTCAAAGGACTAGGGAGCGCTGACTTGGGCTGTCTTCTGATTGCAATAGCAATCCCCTGAGCTGGCTCCCCGGCCCTCACATTCCTTCAGCTGCACCTTAGTGCTGACTCTTGCCAGGAGGAGGCTGTTGCAAGCGGAGCTCATTCCTGAGGTTCTGCAGAGGTTGGCACGAATGAGCCCCCTCCGCCCCGACCCCCCATCCCAGCCATGTGCAACAGGGCTCTGGATCTGGCAGCTTGGCACCAGCTCTCTCAGCAGTAAAAGCAAGAACCAGCAGGTCCATTTTCCGTAGCACAGAGGTAGCACGTGGCTGGGTCGACACCCTGGATGGGATCCTGGGTCTTCTGGCCACTGCCTGGGCTTTCAAGGACTCTGATGCTGAATCCTCTCTGATCCAGCTGGGTGGTTTCTGCTAAAGAAGATCCCAAAATGTCTCTATCTTACTAGGAGACCCCGGAGGGAAAGGCAAACTCGCCGGTCCCTCTCCACTCTGATTCCCCACCAAGCTGCATGACTGACAGGAGAGGCTAAGGGACCCATTTAGTTGGGCAGACACCTCAGCTGCACTTCTCTGCTGTGTAAGTGCCATGCTAGGCCCCAAGGAGACAGAAGGTAAGCTAGGTCCCTATCCTCTAGACCCCTCCATCCGAGGAGGAAGCTGAATAGAGCTTTGAGTCTGGATATATCCCCATACCCCACACCACAGTTCCCAGGGGCAGGCTCAAACCAACCCCTCCCTTAATGTTGGCAGCAACCACCCTGCCCCTCACCTTGGCACCCCTGCCTGCTTGTCCTCATCTGCTCTCACTCGCACCTCGCCCCTACTGAGTTTCAAACTCCTGGCCCATGGCTCTGACCTTGACCCTGTCTTAGGAAGTATTTCTCAAGCTTAATGTTGACCTGAATTACCTGGGGATCTGACTCAGCACAGTTGCCCTCCCTAGATGGGGAGAAGTTAGTCAGCAAGGAGCAGACTTGGTTGATACATATACTCCTGGGAAGAAAACAATGGGGGCTCTAACCAAGGCTTGAAGAGGTAGGAACTCATCCCAAAGGGAAGCCAGAGGCCAAACCAGGGTCACATGGTCAGGCCTCAAAAGGGCGTTAGCAGCGAGGCAGAAAAGGGGGCAGCTGGCACACAACACCAGATTCAGTCCTACTTGCAGAAAGAGTCAGTGACAGTCAAAGGCCACAACCGAGTCTCTCCCTCTCAAGATAAATCTGAGCGAGCTCCCGTTCTTCCCTGACCCTCCGTCTCTTCATCTTGATAACAGAGGAATGAAAGTCATCCTCAATAGTGTGAGACATTCTGGTCTGTCCTAAAATTTCCCTGAGAGGCTGTTTTTACTGTTTTACCCGGGACAGTTTACATAACACTAGATATAGCTATCGGCAATGGTTGTAAAAATGAAAAATGTCGCAGTTAAGTGTGTACAACAAGTAGCTCCCATCGGTCTCAGAATTTGTCTCCCTTCAGCTTTAAATAGATTAATTCCATAACCCAACCATGTCAGGAGGCACGTGAAGCATTTGAAAACCCCAAACCAGATCTCTTGATGGCCATATGTGGAGTTTCCACCTCTGGCTTTCACCCTTAAAGGGCAATATACAGTTTATTTATGGCCCATCCTAGTTGAAGACTATCATTTAAAAATGACAACCAGTTCTATTCTTCTCCCTTTAGGTGGCTCCTTTCTGGATCTATGACAGTTGCTGCTGTAATTACAATTTCTCTCTTACCCGTTAAGTGAAAATATGACTATTCTGAGAAAAATGAAGCTTTCAATTGCTCTAAGAGAAGCTTTGCTAGAAAAAATTACAAAGAATTCAAGCCACCTCAAGTTTATCAGAACAGATGGCCAGTTAGTTCTCTCTGAATTAATAGTTGCTGGAAGCTATAAAATCAAAGCAAATGTTGTATGTGTATACCAGAAGTCATCTTCCTATAACTCAGTGGACCTCTTGGTATTGGTACTTACAGCCTCAGGTGGTAAATATAAATTTATCTCTGGAAAGAATTTTGTTTCAGACACTGTTGAGGGGGTGTTTTTCTTTTCCCCACAACATAATTCTACACAGAACATGAGCCAAAAGACAAAAATGTGGGCAAAACTCCCTCTAAATCAGTCTGGCTCACTTATTCCAGCAGCCCCTGGATTCAGCACAAGCAAGGATTCCAGCTGGGAAAGCTATCCATTTGCTGCTGATTTTCTTCTTCTAGTCTTACCTCTCATTTGGGTCACTTTCCTGGTTTTTCTCCACATGTTCCAGGAAGCCTTCCCTCTGTACCTCCCTTAGACAAGACTTCTTCTCCACTGAGAAATCACACGAGCACAAGATTCATGGCTGGGGAAAGTGATGATAGGACAGAGGTCTATGAGGAAGAGGGTCCAACATACATCAAAGGGTTTGGATGACTTGTGGTAACAGTACACAAAACTCTGCTCATTGAGAGATTTATTCGACATAGACTTTAATCATGGCTTTATTGAGTTGTGGTTTGAGTGTATTTGGTGAGTCACAGAGGTTTTTAAGAGGAAAGAGTTTTTCAATTGTCTTACTCATTATAAAAGACTTTGTCCCACGTAAAGCAATAAAGACACAATTAAAACAGAATGCCCAGATCCCTGTGGCACCAGGGGAGGGTGTCAGAGAAAGAAGGCAATATTTAAATCAGAATCCTGACTATACCCCTAAATAAAGTAGGCTCAGCCTGGTGACACATGCAGGCCATCTGGAGTGGCCATCGGAGTGGATCTGAGCACTGTTTTCTTTTAACAAAGACACTATACACTGTTCAGGCAGCAAGAAGTGACAAGCCCAGGAGAACATACCTGGCAACACCGCCCTCAACACATTCACACAAGTTACATATTTATTTCTGCCATGTATTTCTCCCCCTGTTCACTGGGGGGAAAAAAAAATCCTATTCCATTAGTCCACTTAGATCTTAACTCCTCATCTACCTAGTTTGTTTTTTGTTTTTTCATGAATTTCTATTTTTGTAGCAGAAAGACAAGGATAGCAGGGTGGCTAGAATAGGCTATTAAAGTAGCATTTCTGGGTTCAAATCCTGACTCTCCCATTTACTGACTGTATGGGTCAGCTTGGGCTGCCTTAACAAAATACCATTGACTGGGTGGCTTAAACAACACAAATTAATTTTTCTCAGTTTTGGAGGCTGGGAAGTCCAAGATGAGTGTGCTGGCTGATTTGGTTTTTGGTACAGACTTTCTTCCTGGCTTATAGATGTTGCCTTGTCACTGTGTCCTCCCATGGAGGGAAGAGGAAGAGAGAGAGAGGAGGGGCATAATGGGGAGGAAAAGGAAGAGGTCTTATAAGGACACTAACCCTATTGGATCAGAGCCCTACCCTTAAGGCTTCATTTAATTTTAATTTTTTTCCCTGGAGGCCCCATTTCCAAATACAGTTACATTGAGAGTTAGAGCTTCAACATGTGAATTTTAGGGGCACGTTGTTCAGTCCACAGCATAGGTATGTGACTTTGAGCAAGTTAGTTAAGCTCTGTTTCTTCCTCTATAAAATAGAATGATGACTATATTTGTTCCATACTTTGCTTTAAGCAATCAGTATCACCACTCTAAAGTGCTCAGCAGTGTCAGTGGTCTATATTACCATTTCTTTCACACAGAAGTAAATTCTAAATCTTCATTCCATTGTAACCAGGAAGAACCAAGGATTCGAGATCATTAGGGAGGAAAAGAGAACCTGCAATCCAGTTTTCGGAAAGAGAGACAGAAAAGAAGACAAGAAGGGGAAGTGCTAAGAAAGGAGAACACCCAGTCCACAGTTGGACAGCCTAGATGCTGGAAAGTTTCTGCTTGTGTCAAACTAAAAATCTTTCCCCAACATCTCCACCAGTTTACCCAAGTGCTATCCCTGAGAAGTGTTCTCTGTAGCAACACATGGAGTTGGCCCATGCTCTTTCTGTATGACAAATCTTTGAGAATAGCTATTATGTCTCCCACCTAAGTCTTTTATTTCCTAGCCTAAACATTCCCAGGTCCTTCAATTATCTGTGTATGATAGGGTTTCCAGCCCCCTTACCATCCTGGGCAGCCCTCACTAGACACATTCTAATTTGTCCGTGTTTCTCTTCAGATGTGGTGTCCAGAAGGAAACACAATACTGCAGTTGTGGACGGGCCAGCACTAATTACAATGGGACTATTAACTCCTTTGATCCACATAGCATATTTCTATTAATGGAGCCTAAAATTACAAAAACCTTTTCAGCTGCCACATCACTCTAGATTTTCATTTTGAGTTTATGGTAAATTATAATTCATTGGGTTTTTTGCTTTGTTTTGTTTCTTACTATTATTAAACTAGGACTCCTCATCTTGCATTTCTGCTAGTGATTATTTAGATTAAACATAAGAATGTGACTGACTAAACAGTGAGATTGAAAGCCTCTGTGGGCAGGAATTGTGTCTAACCAGTTATGATGTTACAGAGCCTAGCACAGTGCCTGGCTCACAGACATGTTAGCTATGTCTTGTAACAGCTGCCTCCCATCATGATGACAGCTTAAGGCATAAAGGTACCAAGACTGCACCAGGCAAAAGGTTGATCTTTACCCCTAATTATAGCATTGCCCTCCACCCGCACCCCCCTCCCCCAACCCTATAATGTCTCCCCCCACCCCCACAACCTGGACTGGACCACCTCTGACTGTTGTAGAACTTGTGTGAACTCATCCAAACAAGCCCATCTGATGACAAACAGCAGGGAAGAAAAAGAAAATAAACCAAGAACAAAAGAAAACCATGAAAGAGGGGAAGAATAAAAGAGCATTTGCCCAGTCCAGCTCCACTTACAATTGCATTATTCCTCCCACTAGGAGCCCCACCCCTGCTACTTTGGTCACCTGGTGAGAGGAGGAGAAGCCTAGAGCTCCCCCTAGAGGTAAGAGTGTAGGACTGATAAGAGAGATGCTCAATGATTTGAACCTTCATTGATCTTGTGTTCTTTCTGAATCCTGATCTGGTGATCCAACATGCTGCTCAGTCCTCTCAACCTCCAGAGAACTGTGACTTGAGGAAGAATCAGGCCTACGTGGAGCTTTTGAAAGAAACACCAACATACGTGACCTTGGTCCAAGGAATTCACTGCAAACTCACTTTGTCTGAACATATTTGTTTGCTTGTTCCTGTCAGCTTTGGACCCCAGGAAGCCCCTCACATACTTACAGATCTTGAATTTGCTTAACTTGGACTGTAGCTTTCCTATTCATTCATTTTTCATCCAAGCCAAGAGCTGTACAGGAACTGAGAATGCACCAGTAAGAAAAATCAGACATGAGAAAAGAAACATCTTCTCAGGGTCTAGTGAAGAAGAAAGATAACCCACAAATAAATAATATTGCACCCATGAGGAGTGCTACAAATAGAAATATGAGCAGCCTCTGAGTATCACAATAAAGGGGTTTGGTCTAGTTGGGGAGAAGGAAGTCATATGTGAGGTGAAGGAAGCATGTGACCAACCAAGTGAGGATGAAAGTAAGGAAGTTGCCAGGCAGAGGCAAAGGCCTTCTGCAAAAGGTCTGGTGGTGAAGAAAGTCCAGAAAGTACTGGAAGCTGAAAAGAGGCCAGCATGGCTGGAACGGAATGCAGAACAGAGAGCCTAAAGGAAGATGAGGCCATGGGAGAGAACCACTTGGCTTGTCACCAAGACCTGCCTCCAGATTAGCTTCGATCTATGACCAGTGTTCCTTCAACTCGATTGTCGTAAACCTTTAATCTACTTTCCCCATCCTGTCTGCAAGGATTTCGTGAACTACATTGCCAAATGCCTTGAGGAAGTCAAAATACTGTCTGTGTATCAAGACCCTGAGAATACCCATCACAGATCTTAGGGGTAGAACTTCAGGCATAATTAGGGGTTACTCGTTTGCTTCTCTTGTTTAGCATGGGATGTAAGAACCTACTTAAAAGCATAGGGAAGGAGTCAAAGAGGGAGAAGCTATGGATGCTAGAGAAGCTTTGATAATGGTGAAAAACAAAGTCCTTCCTGAGGGAACACTAGGTACTTGCCTGATAGCTTTCCCTGAAGTGTTTCACTACTCCTTAAAGATCACATCATTCAGCAGTGCTTTCCATTTGCTCACTCTTTTTCCTTGTTGATAAGAAATCAGCTGGTGACCAAGCAATCTGAAGCTCATTTGCCTTCATTCCTGGACTATCGAACACTGGTTACAAATCTATAACCAGGCAGCAACATCCTCTACTTTTATTGTTCTTTCATTTAATCTTCTATTCTTTCAACAAGCATGTATTAAATTTCTATTATGTGCTAGACACTGTGGGGAGGGGGTAGAATATGAATAAGACAGAGTATTTGCCCTCGGAGGGCTCACAGTCTAGTGGGAAAACCAGACACAATCCAAGTAGTGAGTAATGGAATAGATATGAATGTGATAAAATGTAACATGAGGTAAGAGAAGTCTTTTAACTCTGCTTAAGGAGGCCAGAAAGGAGTTTGACAAGAGGGGGAATTTGAGCTGAGGCTCAGAGGATGAGTAGGAGCACACTACAAGGGCAAAAGGAAGTCCCAGGCACAGAAAACAGCATTTACAAAGGCAAGGAGGCAAAGGGAAGCATGGGATTCTGGGTAACCGGAGGAAAGTAACTTGGACAGAGTCCAACATGTCCTTAGGAGTCAAGAAAGAGATGATGCTGGGAAAGCAGTTAGGAATCCCTCGTGATGAGCCTTGAACACTGTTCTCCAGAATCTAGATTTTATCCCATAGGCAATGGCTTAGCCTGTGAGGCCCCAGCTGGCACTTTAGAAGACCAACCTGGCAGCCATGTAGAGACATAATTTGTAATCATGAAAAGTCACGGAGAATTTTAATTCATCTCACACCAGTGACTGGTTGGCCCATACACATTTCGCAGTTCACATGTGGTATTATCTTGATTTATTTGGCAGAAAATCTTAACATTAATAGCAATCACAGAATCTCTGAAAAGACAGCTAGAGCTGGCTCAGTTCTTCCTAGAGTGTGTTCTGCAGATTACTAGCTCTATGGGGTGTTACTAGGTGTTAAATAGTGAGGGCAGGGGGAATATTTGTCAGTTACATTCTAGGACATGATACTTTAGGTTACTACCCATAGGGAGTAGAGCAGCCTGATAAGTAACCCAAAGAAGATGAAGCAAAGAAAGTGCTTCTGCGCTTTCTCAGGAAGCATCAAGAAGATATACGGCAGGTAGCTGCAGACGCAGACCTAGCCACTTGCTTCTTCTTTGTGATTGCTTTCCTTGGACTGGTGCTAAAATGGGCTGATACAGGTACTTTCCCAAGCTCATAGCTGCTCCTGGTAGGAAAAGGCATTCTGGAGACACAGCAACTTGGAGAGACTTCCACATGCCCACTCCCAAGGTCCTGTCCTCAGAAACTCTATTAGTTCCATGCCAGGGAGGCTGTCCAGGGAACCCTCTGCTCAGGGCCACTCCCTGTCCTGCTCAAAGACAAACAGTGATCAAAGTCAGAGCTCACAGTATCTGAAGAAGAATCTACAAGAACAGATTTGCACATTTTCTAGCTTCAGATGGTGGAGACGCTTACTGCCTAATGTCCTCAGTCCAACAGTAGCACTCAGATCTGGCTGGGAAGAGGGCTTTCCAGGCTTTCTCTCTTCTCTAAAGCCAGTCTCCCTTCCAATTCAATGAACATTAATCAGACGGTGACCGCATGCCACATCCAAGATCCCGGGACCACATAGAGAAACCAGACACTGTGGTCTTGTTGTGGTCAAGGCACTGGCAGCTCTCAGACCTCAGGTCTGCAGGTTTTGGCCTCTCCTCAGAGGATCTAGAGCCCAAGGGGTCTGGGTGGTGGCTTCAAATCAGTCCACAGATAAGAATTCATGGCGCTATGCTATTTATCCCCGGTTCCTCCTCTCATCCCTTTGCATACTCAGAAACTTCACATCCCTTGTATTCTTTCCCTCTGGCCTTAGGTGAAGTCTGACATGTCCTGAGGCTACCACCCCACCACCACCCTCTCCAGGGTTTTGAGGGGGTATTGGGCTCCTGCTACTACCACTACTTCCAAGGATACCGCTGCTTTGCCATGGTCCCTCACTCCCCAAGGACTGCTAAGGTAGTGAAGAGAATTTAAGCAACCTTAAGATTTGGTTCAGAATCAACAAGAATCCTGCCAGTTTTAGCTTCTAGTTTTTTCATACCTGTTCCCTCTCTCCCAGCAATTACTGCCCTGTGGTAAGCCTCATTATCTCTTGCCTGGAATATTTCAATTGCTTCCTCCCTGATGTGTCTGCCTCCAGTCTCATTGCCTCATACCCGCCCCCTCCCTCTCCCAGGTCACACACTATTTAAGCCACAAATGTTACTGTCATGCTTTGTAAGTGCTTGTGACCTCATAGATGTAGATAACACTTATTGAGGGCTTACACTGTGCCAGACCCTGAACCAAGGGCTTCACATGTTACTACTACTGTCGCCATTTTACAGAAGAGAAAACCACAGTTGAGAGAGACTGAGTCAAGGTCACATGGTGAGTATTTGTCTCAGATGGAATTCAAAGATATAACTGTCTAACTCCAGACCTACCCACATAACCACTTGCCACTGAAGAAGACACTGTGAGTGCTCACCAGTATGTCCAGTTCCCTGCTCCCTCCAGGTGCAGGGGAGGATTACACTACCCAGCTCCTATAAAGGTAGGAGTGGCCACTTGCTTTGGTCAATGAGAAATGAGCAGAAGTGATGTGAGTCATGTTCTGGCAGAAGAATCCAAACACCAGTGTGCAGCTTTCCATACTCTTCTTCCCTGCTGCAGCAAACTCCAGAGCTTTCTGTAGACATGGTGGGATCATAAGAGGGTAGGGCCCTTGTCAGCCTGGTTCTTGAGTGACCAAGCTGAGCTGAGTCTCCCATCAACTTACAGGATTGAAGCATGAGTAAGAAATAGACCTTTTTGGGGAGGGCACTTGGGTGGCTCAGTTGGTTAAGTATCTTCTCTTGATTTCAGCTCAGGTCATGATCTTGGGGTCATGAGGTGGAGCCCTGCATTGGGCTCTGTGATGGGTGTGTAGCCTGCTTAAGATTCTCTCTCTCCCTCAGCACCTCACTGCTCTCCCCCCCCAACTCAATCTAAGGCTCAATCTCTGGCTCTGGAGAAAGAAGGAAGGAAGGAAGGAAGGAAGGAAGGAAGGAAGGAAGGAAGGAAGGAAGGAAGGAAGGAGAGAAGAGAAGAAAAAAGAAAAGTAAGAAGGAAGGAAGGAGGGGACCTTTGGTTTATGGACTTTTCAACCACTGAGATTTGGAGATGCTATCGAAATGTGCAGAGCCTATCTTGATGAATACAGATACATCACCTCACCCTATTCTAATAACCGGGTTCTTGTCTTCTTGCAAAACCCTCTTACTCCCCGGCTTTAGTTCATTGCGTTTACTAGCTATGTAAACTCACACATGTCACTTACCTCTCTGATTCTCAGTTTCTTCATTTATAAGGGAGTTATAGTACAAATGAAATTGTATTCAACAAACACCTACAGAGACTGTGGTAGGCGCCAGGCACCAGGCTGAGTGCTCACTGATTTGAAAAGCTGCTTCTCTGATATTATTTCCTCTGCAGGGCTTTCCTAACCAGCTGCTTCGGACCGTCCTCCAGAGCTTACTGCTGGACATAAACCGGGGACCAAGCCCTGGCTCTGCCACTCACTAGATGTGAGACGACGAGCAGGCTATTATTTAAGTTGTGCCTCCGTTTCCTCATTTAGTAAAACAATAATATGATTTCCCACATCCTAGGTCTGTTTGGAGGGCTAAATAGACTGTGTGTATATAGATCCACAGTTAAATCCAGTGGTGCTAGAAACAGACAGATCTGGTACTAGTCATGGTGTCGCCTCTTACCTGCTGTGTGACCTTGAGCATATTACTTAGATGTTTTATGCCTCAGTTTTTCCATATATAAAGGGAGAACAAAAGTGGTATCTCTACCTCCATTGGATTTTTAAAAAGATTTTATTTACTTATTTGAGACAGAGAGAGAGAGTAAGAGAGAGCATGAGAGGGGGGAAGGCCAGAGGGCAAATCAGACTCCCCGTGGAGCTGGGAGCCTGACACGGGACTCGATCCCAGGACCCCAGGATCAAGACCAGAGCCGAAGGCAGCCACCCAACCAACTGAGCCACCCACGTGCCCCTTCATTGGATTTATTGAGGAATATTGAACTCTTGACACATAGTGGCACTCAACCAATGTGAATTATTTCTAAGAAAGCTGCTTTACAGCTATAAATCTAAAACAAATATATTTAATATTAAGTAACACATACACAATATATTAATATATAATGAATTATATCTATGTATCAAAACATAATTATTTATTGAGTGGCATTTCTCCCACCTTGAAGACAGGGACTGAGTCTTATCCCTCCTCACATCTCCAGTACTTGGGAGGTAGGTTAGGTCATTGTTCAGGGGAAGAACTGAATACATTCCTCACATTTTCTATTCTCTTCTTGCTAGTGCCCTGAAGAAAACTCAATCTCTTGGCCTTAGAAAGTCACACACTTTTCTGGGGACTGTGCAAGTGTCAAAGAAGTTACGTGACACCAGCTTTCAATGTCACCCCATGCCTCCTGGACTGAACAAGTGGAGGGAGGTGCTGAGGGAAGGGCAGAAAGGAGGACCCAGGCTTTCCACATTGCCTAAGTCTCTGGGTCATGTTTTTCCATAGTCTGAGAGGTTTTGTTTTTGATTTAAAGAAACAAAAGAGTTTCCAAGGAAAACTCATTTTGCTATGGTTCAAAACCATTTAATTTGTGATATTATTTCCTCTGCTGAGCTTTCAACTTTCTAAACTGTTCCTCTGAGGCAGGAACAGCTCTGAGGCGGTGAGTGCTCTGAGGGGTGGATCTCATGGCTCCTCTTCCGAGTCTGCCCCGGGCTGCAGAACCTGGAGACACAGCTCAGAGAAATAAATCACCATTCCCCGGGCTTCTATTCAGGCCCATGTCAGCAGCATCCTTGCAAGTGGACCTTCTCGCATCTTTTCAATCATGGAATGTTCCCTGGAGAAAGCACAGGGTCTGTGGCCAGATACAGTGCAGCCGAGGCCAGGGCTGATGAAGTGAGCAGCTCTGCATGGTTCTGCGGCCATCAGTTGGGGGTGCTTATCCTATCTATGGGATAAATGAGTGGAGTTCCACATAGCAATAATGTGTCCTTGCCATTCATAATCACAGAGAGCTCCCACTTCTCCTCCAACCCCCACCAGTGTGTGGTGCAGTTTGGGAGTGGCCAAAGGAAAGACCTTCCTTCACCTGATGCCTGTACCTTTGAAAGCTGTTCTACAAGTGACCTGGGGCCTTCTGAGGCTTTTCCTGAACAGGGAGGAGTATTCAACCCAAGTCATGGAAGTTGCTGATGGACGCTCTATCAGGGAAGAGGGAGCCACCCCTCCCCTCAGCACCAACAGAGTGAGCAACTGACCTCATGGGCCTACACTTTCCTCACAGCTTGAGAGGTAGTTCAGACCAAGAATGTGATACTGAAATCAGTTTTGGATCAATAGAAGACAGAACTTTCTAGCATATTTTTTTAAAATAAATGGAGTCCCCTGTCACCAGAATTATTTCAAGAGACCGAACATCAGAGAGAAGAGTTGTAGAAGAGATTCAAACAAACAAGTAATTGTTGTTATCAGATGACCTTAGTTATCCCTTCAACCTTAAGGTGAGATGACTGAATTAAAACATGTTCCTTTAACCAATGCCAAGAGGGTGGTATGTGCACCATACCCCTGTGGTACCATGAGACACATGGAAACAAGTGAAGTCTCAATCCTGGTGCTTAGTCTTAGGAAATAAGACACCTTGTTAGGCTAATTTTTGAAACTTAAAGTGATCAATGCTTAAATGCTCATATACGCTACATGTCTTTCATAAGTCCTGGTGGGGGACAGGTCTTTGCTTTTTGTCATCCTCAGGGATCCAGGTTAACAGAGGCTCAACAACTTTGCGGGGGGAGGGGGGCACTCTTCATGGTGATGGCAGGAGGAGAAGAGGGAGAATCCTGTACTGACTCTTTATCTTCTGCCTGAATGTGATACTTGTCAATTCTGCTTGACCTGTTGGGCTAAAGCAGGTCACATGGCATGACTGACTTCAAGAGGCAGGAAGTGTGATCCTACTGTGCCCACAAGGAGAACCAGAAATACTGATGAGTAGGACTAATGTCTATCACAAATACGAAGGTATCAAATATGAATATAAATGTATCACAGATACATGTGACAACTGGACAACAATCTAAGACAATATTAATCAAGGTCTAAATAAAGAAATTGCCAAGTGAATGTTTGACGAATTAATGAATGAGTGATAAAGCCATGTGACCTGAATAATAAGTGAAGATTTTGTGACAGAGGGGGGACATGAACACAACATTAAAAGCGGGAAGGTGAGTAGGTGTGGGTTGCAGAGAGGAAAATAACATCTCCACAAGGGTGGAGAGCAACACAGAAAAATGGGAAGAGAACTAAAATTTATATATCACCTATTGTGTTATAAGTACTTTGTAGGAAGGTTTACATTTTATGTCCCCCATTTTGTAGATGAGACTGGGTCTTAGACTGACTATGAGGCTTGTTCTCCCAAAAACATATGTCTAATAATTATAGAACAGACCTTCTGATGCACCTTCTGACCTTGTGCTTGTTCCCGAAGCCTGTGAAATTTTCAACTCCACGCCACGAAAGCAATAAGCTCTATGTTTTCCCACGACCACAAGGAGACCGGGTTGTCTAAAGCAGCCCTGGAAAATAGCAGAAGATAAAACTGATGGAGAACTTTGGCTGTGGGCTGAGTTTGGAACTAAGATCAACAATGGGAACTCACTGAAGTTCAGGCTAAGTATATATAATATACTTTTGAAGCACCTTCTCCTTTAACATTATGAGAGGCATAAATATTAGTAAAAAATTCCCTGCCTTCCAGGAACTCACAAAACCTTAGGAAATAAAAGAGTTATTCTGTAGCACAGGCAGAATCTGCTATGTTTAATAGCAGAAACAGAAGCACAGAGTGTAAAGATGGGAGACAGCCTGTAAATGTAGGTGTTCCTGATGTTCTCAGGCAGGTGATTAGGAGAATGGCCCCTCCCTTGAGTGTAACTGTGCCTCCCTGAGCCATACGAGCTGCAACAGAACCCAACATGAGAACAAACTGGTATTTCCCACCAAATTCTTCTCAAGTATTTTATGACAGCACCAAGGAGTAGCTCACTTGTTCCCTCAAACACAGTCCTCTTGTCCACCACAGGCGGGGCCCACCAGATCCTTCTTCCTGCATTAGCTCTTTACAGTGAGTGAATTCCAGAAGTTGGATGACTTGATTCATTAATAATAACAACAACAACAACAACAAACCCAACATTTATGGAACACCAACAATGTGGGTCAATCAGGCACATTATCTCATTTATAATGAGAAACCTGGGGTTCAAAGATTATGCATCTCACACGGCTGGCAGATGTCAGAGCTAAGATTTGAATCCAGATCTTTCATACTCCACAGGATTACCTGGAGACCAAGGACTATGTCTTACAGTACTTCAACTAATCAGCACAGAGTATATCATGCCTGGCATGGAAAAAAAAAATTCATTTATTGAAAGCGTTAAAAGAATAAAAAAATCAGACAGTTGAAGTCACATTCCTGTGGTGGCGAATCTGTTTTCTTTTTAAGAGTGGGGGATGCATGTTAATGAATCAGGAGAAATGAGGCAGTGAGAAGGGGGTCTAGGATGTATTGGTGGTAGATGGCGCTGGAGGCCAGAAAGAAGAGGTGGGATGGCTGGCATCAGTAGTGAGCAGCACAGTAGCTCTCTGAGCTGCAGAGAGGGGACTGTGGATGGAGATACAATGGTGAGATGACAGCCTGGACTTGGGTGCCAATAATAGGAAGAAAATGCCAAGCCCCACAGAGGTGAAATCAGGGGGATTTGCTAGAAAGTTAGATATAGTGATAAAAAAGAAGAAGAGGCTGAAGATGACTCCAAGTTTTCCAGGTAATGGGAATTTAATAAGAAACTTCTTGCCATTGCGGTATTCTGGGAGCACACTTGACACTCACAGAGTCTCAGATAATGATCGTCTACCCCAAAGCTCTCGGTTCACTTTGATAATCAATTCTTGTGCGGACAGACAGCTGGGAGCAAGGACATTGAAGTAGCAGACATGGTTCTTTAACTTAAAGGAAAGAAGTTCTGAGAGAAGGAACCAGATAATTTGGGTCCCTGTTGAAGACTCTGGTGAGATGCTAAGCCATGCTAAGCATTCAGGTGGACAGTCTCCTCTAGAATAAAGACAGACTGCCAGGCTCTAAGAGAAGATGCATGTCCAGCCTAAAACCAGAGACTAAGTTCCCAATACTCTCTGAAGAAATGAAACTCACGAGGGAAGAATCCTGACAGAAAAGGGAGAATGGCTGTATTGTGTTGCAATCTTTAAAGAAATGCAATGAGTACATGTGTCTGGTTAACCACATCCAACTTCCCTTCAGCAACCCCTGTCCTTCAGGCAAAGGACACCGCAGGAGGCCTTCAGGGTTAAGAGGGTGAGTCTTACCTCCAATATCCTACCCTTTACATAATTTTCACTACATGGAAAACATTGTCACTAATGAGGATCATGAGGATTGTATAAATAATAACATAATCACCGCAGATGGGTAATCATTACAAGAAAAGAAGGGGCACCTGGCTGGCTCAGTTGGTTGAACCCCAGCATCGGTATCCCTGTTCTTTGGGCAGCCTGCTTCTCCCTCTCTGCCGCTCTCTGCCTCAAATAAATAAATAAAATCTTTTTTAGAAGAAAGAAAGAAAGAAAGAAAGAAAGAAAGAAAGAAAGAAAGAAAGAAAGAAAGAAAAGAAAAGAAAAGAAAGGAAAAGAAAAGAAAGGAAAGGAAGAAAGAAACCAAGGAAGGAAGGAAGGAAGGAAGAAAGAAAGATGCATTCTTCCTTCTCCTGGCCCCAAATGAAATGCAGTTTACCCCTTCCTATCAATGCTTTCTTTTTAATCACCATGTACTAGAAGTTAAGAAAATAAGACTCTTTCAAGGCTCCCTTTGGAAGACTTGACAAGCAAAGTAGTCCTTGCAGAATTCCTTTGGTTCTGTGACTGGAAAACAGGGTACCCTGATTAATTCTTTATATAGCATATAAGGATTTGTGTTCACAAACTGTCTCCCCACACAGGCATAAGCCCTCCCTTGCCGTCAGGGGCTGCACACATAGCCGACTTCAGCCCATAAAAAAGACTCAAAGCATGAATGCTGAATGACAGTCTCTATCAACTCATTTGACGAGCATGAATTAACCAGTGTTACTCAATGAAGTTGTGAACTCTTACTAGTTTCCATTCTTGCTCAAAGCCAAGTGAAAGATACACATGTCCTCCTGCCAGCAAGTTTGTACCAAGCTCCTCCTTGATACTTTGTAATTTGCCTCCTGAGGAGCAGAGGCCAAGTAGAGCAGTTGTGTTAGCCATGGCGCTTTGAGATTTATGGAACAGACTCAGGAACTACCTCTCTCTGTAATTGTGTTTCCTAAGAAGCTGCCATCACATGAGTCGTTCTACAAAAGAAAAAAGAAAATTGTGTTGGCGTGTGAGGTGTTGAACATGGCTTGCCTCCACCTTGGTGTGGCAAGACCTCTTGATCTGTTAATTGCTTTCAATTAACCTCAAGTCACTTTGTGCAGGTAAAACTATTTTCTGATTTGGATTCTATGCTTCCTGAAGACCTGAGCCCTGTTTTTCTGTCTAACTGTATTATCACTCAGGCACAGAAGCCGTATTAAGTACATTTAAATCCACCCTGAAATGAGAGAAGTCAGGAGAAAGATCCTCTAGGGGTGGAAACAAAAGAGTTGGAGGTGGGGGCAGGTTCTCCTTTGCTGTAGAATCTGTTCCCTGTGGCCCCAGATTTCAATAGCACAGACGGTTCTTCTGATCATCTTCTTAAAAAAGTTATGGTCAGACCATGGAGTTAAAACTGGTCTTTATCCAAACACAGAATATTTTTTAAATATTCAGTCCAAATCGACTGCCACCTTACTTGAAAACAGTCCTTCATTTTAAGAAGCAGTTTCAGACAGCCTGTTTAGATTTCCAAAACATCTGTGCCTATACTGCTTGGAAACTCACATTTGGGGGCATAAATGCCATTTCCAGTAGGTCCTGCTGCCGAGCTGCTTAGAAGATAACCAAGGGAGGAGAATAAAACGAATTCTCCAAACAAGTGCCTGCCTTCTAGAGTGCTTACACTTGTTTCATTTCTCTTTTATTTTTTTTCCAAAAATGGTTCTGTCTCAAGGCATTGTCCATGACATAAAAGAGGTGATAGGCCAGTAACTAGCCAGTAGGCTGAGACCAGAAGATGGGCTACAGCCCCTTTCACTGCCATCTTTCCAGAAATAATAGACCAACTCCCAAAAGTCCCCTTACATTTCCCTCCAGACAGAATCATGAATTTTTTTCTTCAAAGGATTTCTCCCAAATCTACCAGATCCTGTTCACAGAATGGCAAATCTCAGAGTAGGCAGGAAACTCCGTGGTCATCCAGTGGGACACTGGTCCCATGTGGGAGTTTTCCTGCGGCACAAGGGACTGGGGGGAGGGGTGTCATCTCCCCTCTGTAGGGGGTCTCCCAATGATAGGTGCTTGCCATCTCAAGGAGTGGTCCAGGCCTCTTATTTTTTTTAGCTCATCTCCATATTTCACTCTCAATTGCTTCTTGTAACTCAAACCATCAGGCCCGTTCTACTCTGTGAAGCCTCAAAGGATACATCAAATCCCTCTTTCCCGTGGCAGACAGTCAAATATGTTGAAATGGTTGTCAGGCCTTCTCTGAGTCTTCCCTTCTTTGGAGTAAATAGTCTTGGTTTCCCGAACCTGGCCCGTAAGCGATGGGATTGTCAAATTCTTCCCCATTCGGGCAACCCCTGGACATGCTGCTGCTTGAAGATGTCTTACAGACAGGCAGGTTGCTCCCAGATAGGAATAAAATCCTCTGGACACGGTCTGTATCCAGAGGAGACTGGAATTGCTATCTCCCTTGTCCTTTGTTCCTTAAAAAAACAACACCATCATAGCATTCTGTAGTTTATCTGTGTTTCTTCCTACAGTCCCTCATCCTGGAATTTGTTGAGTGTAGTGCTAACCTTGACCTTCACCTCTGAAAGTTTTATGTTCACAGTTTAAAGGCTACATTTAGTCTATTGAACTCGTTTTAAATTGTGATTCTGTCATCTAACATTTCATCTACCCCTCCTAGTTTTGGAAGGAAAGTGACTTCTCTATCTTAATCTAAGCCCAAGATTAAAAAAATATATATATGTGTACAGTAGGGCCCAGAACATAATATACAGCAGTTAACAACATTTACTGAGTGTTTACCATGTGCCATGCTCTGTTCTAAACACTTCCTGCAGGCACATGGGTTGCTCAGTCTATTAAGCGTCTGCTTTTGGCTCAGGTCGGGATAGAGGTACCCATCGGGCTCCCTGCTCAGTGGGGAGTCTGTTTTTCCCTCTGCCTGCTGCCTCCCCTGCTTGTGCTCTCTCCCCCTCTGTCAAATAAATAAATAAAACCTTTTAAAAAAATGAATAAATAAATACATAAACACTTCTCATGAATTAGCGCATTGAATCCTCTTATCAGTCCTGATACATGGGTGTGATTAGTATCCCTACTTTCCTGATGAAGAAGCTGAGGCACAGAGAGGTTAAGTAACTTGCCAAGGCCCCTCAGCTAGTAAAAAATGGCAGAGGCAGGAGTTGAAGCCAGGCAGTCTGGCTCCAGAGCCTGTGGTCTTACCCAGCACTCTGCATTGTCCCTGCTAGAGGACATCAAGAGGCTTCCCTTCACTTTGACATCATTAAACCAAAGACCAATACTCTTTAGGAACAACTGAGTCAGCCAGCTAGAAGTCAGACATGTGTACTATCATTTAACCTATTTCCTTCCATCCATCCTTTCCATAAAAATATTAGAAGGAACTCAGTCAAATGCTTTCCTCGAGTCAAAACACACTTGTCTATAGTACAGCATTCCCTTGCTCTTCAAGGTCAATAAACCCATCAAAGAAAGTGATTTATTTTGGAATGACTGGCTCTTAGAGGATCTCTGCTGGCACCAGTGCTTGTCTGCCCTCCTTCTGGCCCTCTAAGTCATCCTGGCTCCCCTACACCACTTACCCAGCTACTCACGGTCATCACACAGGGTTATTCTGGCTTATTCTAGTCCAGTCCAGCCCAGTCTTTTTCCCAAACCTCCCCTGCTTAGTTGAATTCCTTGGCATTCTAGCCCCATCACTGATCCTTTCTTTTCACACAGTGTATCTATGAGTGTGTTTTATGGAACACGCCTTCTACCAGTAATAGGTTGATGGGTTTTTTTGTTTGTTTTTAAGGAGTGGTTCTTGGGTTAAAAAATTAAATTAGTTCATTTACCGTGGAGCTCTTAATATGCTAATGTGCCTTGTGAAGCTTTAATTAGAGTGATATTCTATGTAGTACGTCACGTTAGTTGACCAGGGAATCTGTGCTGGGAACTCACACGTGTGTGCGCGCGCGCGCGCGCGCACACACACACACACACACACACTAGTGTAAGGATATAGAGGTATATTACATAATAGGGTATATTGGGGCATCAATTAACTATTTCCTTGTCTAAATGTTCACAAACTGACTGGTTTAGTTGTGAGTTCAAGCCCCACACTGGGTGCAGAACTTACTTAAAATAATAAAATAAATGTTCACAAATCTTTCATTTGTTATGGATTCTAGAATTCTATCAAGGATGCAGGAAAATCTAACCAGTTGGTCAGTGCCAGAATCCACATTTTCTGATTATGCTGAGTGAAATAAATTAAGCAGAGAGAGTCAATTATCATACGGTTTCACTTACTTGTGGAGCATAAGGAATAACACAGAGGACATTAGGAGAAGGAAAGGAGAAGTGAATTGGGGGAAATTGGACGGGGACACGAACCACGAGAGACTGTGGACTCTGAGAAACAAACTGAGGGTTTTGGGGGATGGGGGTTAGGTGAGCCTAGTGGTGGGTATTGAGGAGGGCACGTATTGCACAGATCACTGGGTGTGCTGCATAAACAATGAATCTTAGAACACTGAAAAAATAAAATTTATAAATAAATAAATAAATTTATAAATAAATAAATAAATACATAAAATAAAAAAACAGAATATTTATGTGTCTCCTTTTGAGTGAAGAGATTCTCTATACCTTTTCTTAAATCCCCTAGGATGAATGATCTCCAGGGTTAGAAATTGTAACTGAAAGTAATTACTTCTTAGCTAAATTGGACCTCAATTTGCCCTTACCTTTGCTCCCCTTCATAGATTGATCATTTTTTTCTTGCTTTTATACCACCTTCAAACCTTTTTCAAATTTTACATTCTCAAGGAAATACAGCTTTTTGACCACCTTATTTTAAATGCCAATACCTACCCAATACTCTCTGCCTTGCTTTCCTTCATTATGTTTCTCAGCAGACCTCAGTGCCTTCAAACACGGCAGTCAATTTACTTGCTTTCTCATTGGCGGTGTTTCTATGAGGAGGTACTGTTGTATCTCCAGCAACTGTAATGATATACCTATCATAGAGGAAGTTCCTAATACATACTTTTGAATGAATGGAGAAGGTAGAAGGAGCAATCATTCAAAACCTGTATACACTGGGTGCCTTACATTTGGCAGGCATTCCAGTGAAATGGCTTAAATGCCACTTCCTCAGGGAAGGAATCCCATCACACTCTCTCACTTCTTTCTTTGCTTTGTTTTCATAGCACTTACCACATTTTATAATTACTTGTATTTATGTGATTATTTCATTTCCCTTCCCTTATTGATTCATAAGAACAAATATCCAGTCTATTTTATCACCTTTCTTGCAGTGCCTAGCCAAGAGTAGGCACCCAATCATCCACACATTGAATTTCTAATTTCAATTTGAAGTTCCACTTGGTTCCTTTTTAGTTCTTTTCAGTCACTCTTTATAGTCCCTGTCCCTTTGGTTTTTTTTAAGATTTTTTTTTAAGATTTTATCTATTTTTTGTCAGAGAGAGAGAGCGAGCACAAGTAGGCAGAGAGGCAGGCAGAGGCAGAAGGAGAAGCGGGCTCCCTGTCAAGCAAGGAGCTTGATGTGGGACTTGATCCCAGGACCCTGGGATCATCACTTGAGCTGAAGGCAATTGCTTAACCAACTGAGCTACCCAGGCATCCCCCTTTGTAACATTTTAAATGCCATCTTTTTTCTTTAAGTTTATTGAACATAGTTTACATCCTATTTTTGACAATTTCAGTATCTTCAGGCTTTGACTTTCTGTTTCTGTTCTGCAGTTTATTGTGTCTTCTGATTCTAGCATGTGTGTGCGTGTGTATGTGTGTGTGTGTGTGTGTGTTTGTGAAGTCATAGTCCTTGGAAATTTATCTATAGGAATTTTTGGGTCCTGAAATTTAAAAAATATACCCACAGACAGGTTTTCATTTAGTTCTTCCAGGGACCTGGTGGACCACGAATCCTGAGATCTCTTTAAAATGAGTATTCACCTTGGAGGTGGCTTTAAAATCTCAAAGTGGTTGTAAATTTTGGTCCTGGATACTCCAAGGTAAGCTTGCGGTTAGGAATTCTTGTAGAAGAACTTTGTCTTATTTTCCTCCACCCAAACTCAAAGCCAGGACATGCAAGTATTCCTACTATTTATCTCTATAGTGTGGGTCTTTTCACTAGTTTACCACTGAAGATGTTGTTTTTCAGGGATGCCAGCTTTAAACAGGAGTCTTAGATCTGACTAACCTACCTAACATAGGCTCTGTCATCTGTCTAGTTAAATACTAAGCTCTAGGGATCCCGAGCAAGTGTTGGCCAGAACTTTCTTGTCATTTCCAGGCTTTAAAGATTTCTCTTATCTTTCCATAAACTCAGCAAAGCACTTAAATAAATTATCCAACATCTTTAGGTGTTCTTCTCACGGAGACTTTCTCCAGTTTCTTCATGTAATGAAAAACTGAAGCCCTCTTCCTCTGAGTATTCATACTCTTGTTAAATTTTCTTTATCTTACTGTATTTTTCACTCATCCTCATATAAGGCAGGATCTATATGTCTGAATGTCTGCAAACAACAGGGTGTATGTCCTTATAATAAAGGCAGGCTGATATTCATGGCTCACGTTGCTATAATATCTAGTTCAGCTACTTCAGCTTTAGTGGCATTTTCCCTTATACTTACTGTTCCAGGCTCTAATACTTTGAGCAAATATGGCCAAAGAAAATCTCTAGTTTCGGGGTGCCTGGGTGGCTCAGTGGGTTAAGCCTCTGCCTTTGGCTCAGGTCATGATCTCAGGGTCCTGGGATCAAGCCCTGCATGGCATCGGACTCTCTGCTCAGTGGGGAGTCTGCTTCCCACTCTCTCTCTTTGCCTGCCTCTCTGCCTACTTGTGATCTCTCTGTCAAATAAATAAATAAAGTATTTTAAAAAAGAAAATCTCTAGTTTCTAGCATGTGTTATCAACATTGTTTTTTCTCTCTGACATTGTTCTTTCACTGTTTTTCTCCTATATTATTCAGGAGAAGACCTATTTGAATGTAATTCTCCCCCTGGTTTCTCCAACTCTTCTCTAATTCCTCCCTGTCCATTTTTGCCATTGCAACTCTTTTCCAGATGTTCAGTAGCTTTTCCCAGTACACTCACTGATATAATTTTCATAATTGATGAGACTGTATCTGTCTTTCTATGAAAGATGGCTAAGTGGCAGGAGAACAGTTTTCAGGAAACCTCGAAGTGCTTTACCCTGGGCCCTAAAAGAATATTTCCCTATTTTCTGGTTTGTGAAAACCCTCAGCCTCTAATCAATGAAGCAGATGTCAAGAACTCTGAAGTAGTTCTCCCCCCACCCCAAGGTGTTCTGTCTCATGAGGTTAAACAAAACTTGAATGGGCCATGAAGAGAAACCTACACAGGATTTATTCCCACAATTTAGCTCTTTCTCTCTTATACTTAAGAGATTCTTTAGGCATCAGGTTTTCCATAATTTTTAGTTTGGTTTAGTTTCATTGGTTTTTGTTTTTTTTGCTGGTCCTGCAGGGGTGTTTATGTCATTGGGATAGTTTGAGAAGCTGTATTGGGAACCTCAAGCCATAAGCCATTTTCAACAAGAAGTTCTCTCCGTTGGTCTTGATCAGTTACATGAAAACATGATACTCACCCAAAATTCCTGTCTTCCACCTCCCTAATAAGTTGGTAAATATTTCCAGAGGAGGCTAGGACCCTGATAACTGGCTTTCCCAGTATGCTGAGGGATTCTACATATTGGGGCCAGACTTGTGAGTGGTGATGGCTTCATGCTGGTCTCCTATAACAGTGCATACCAGTTGATGGGCAGGAAAATCAACTCAACTGTCCAAGCTAAGTCTATGGTCTCAGGGAAATATCTATATAGCACAATGTCCTCCTCCCACTGACTTCAGTCCCCAGCCCACTTCTCCCAACATGGAGCCCAGTGTTCTAAGCTTCCTTTGTATAAGGCTTAGGTTTCCTCCTAATGACAGTCCTTCCTCTTTCCCTATTGTCCAAGTCCTTGAATATCTTAGCAGTCTCTCACAACTGCAGAGGTCATGCATACAATTACTGGTTTATGGGACAAGGTGAAAATAAAAAAACACTTGAAGATTGGGTATTGTGGCCCCTGGGTGGATCAGGATTCCTTTTGCTGTCAGAATTAAATCCAGCCAGCTCTTCCTCAACCTTCTTAGACATCTAGACAAATCGAGAATTTGTCATGTGCATTTCTCAATATTCCTGTTATTCAGTGAATGAGTATATCGCCCCTGGGACAGAGCCACTCCACTGTATAGGTGGCATTGCAGGCATCCAGAAACCTCATACTGATTAATACTGTCTGCCAAGCATACACATGTTAAGAACCCTACTCAGATTATTAATGAATGAACTTTCACTCACTAACTGAATGACTATGGAAGCATCTGGGCTTGGGAGTTCTCAAGATTGTGCTTAATGACAGCACTATTAAATAATTTTGCAGTTCAGCAACCTTATTCAGGGATGGTGGATATGTGCCAGTTTTAAGAAAGACTTCAGTGTTGGGCTGAAGAGCTCTGTCGTTGGACCTGCTTATTCAGACTTACAGATGATACGGAGCCAGGAGGAGACACTCATAGGTGGGGTAACAAATTAAGATTCAGTGCACAGACAAGAGCAATGGCCCGAAACAAACAGAAGGGGGAGAGAGAGAAATTTTTACCTAATGATAAAGTTATCTGCATTTAGGTTAAAATATTAATTGCTTAATGTACTAGTCTAATCCAGGTAAGGACTAACTTGATGGCAATTTCTATGGATATGTCTTGAGGTTTTAATTTATTAGACACTGAATATTAAATAATCATGCAATCTTATTTTAAAAACAAAAACTGTAATGCTATCAGCCCAAATTCAGACCAAGGGAGATTTTAACCTTCTCTCCTTCACAACGTTAGACCCCTCCTGGGGTTGCACTCAGGTGAGACATTTAGAGAACACTGGAAATTGTGGGCAACCTCGGAGAAGAGCAGCCTGGATTGTACAGGGTCTAGAAACTGTTACAGGAGAAATGATCAGATAAAACAAATTACAGAGGCTGCAAAAGAGAAGTTTTCTGTCTTCAAGTATTTAAAGTATTTAAAGTTCTGTCAATCTTAATCTCACAAAACAAACTGAGGGTTGGCCGGGGTGGGTAGGGAATAGGGGGAGGGTGGTTGGGTTATGGACATTGGGGAAGGTATGTGCTATGGTGAGTGTTGTGAAGTGTAATACATTATATTTTATATTTATATAAAATAATACATTATATTTTAATAAAAATTATAAAAACAAACAAACAAACAACAACAAAAAAAGTTCTGTCAAGTGGAAGAGGGAACAGACTGCTTGCTCTATTTCACAGAACTCAGGCCAATGAAACAAAGACCCAGGGAGCTCACCTTACTTCTACTTATGAAAGACTGTCTTGTCAACTTCAGCTCCACCACAGTGGAATGGGCTACCTCATAATGTACTGAGCACGTTGCCATTGGAATCAAAAAGAGTCTGGATGACCCTCTGTCAGGGAGTTATCAAAACAATTTTGGGGGGTGGGGTGGAAATGGAAATTGGATCAAGTGACCTCCAACCCTGAGGGGTTATGCTTTTAAAATTATTTCCCACTAAGATTTTAATGACTAATACATATAATATGGTATCATATGATAAAAACAATTATTAATGGCACCTCACCAGGCATTACCACAATCATTAACACAGGGTTTGGAAGATAACATTTTTGTCTAGGGTAGGACAAGGAGGGTCTTCTTAACACTATTTCACCTGGACAACTTCAGTTTGTAAAAGACCTGCTTCAGTTTTCATGCCTGACTGTGTTCAGCATCTTTGTAAGATATTGGCGAGAAAAAGCAAAGAAAGGGAGGAGTGGAGGAAACTGTATCCTATAAAGCTTAATCACACACTTGCACATACATTATTTCACTTAATCTTTGGGACAACCCAGGACAGTAGGAAGTTTTATGACCATTTTACAAGTGAGGAGACTGACACTTAAAGAAGGTAAGAGCCCAAGGTCACACATAGCGACAAAGATAGAAAAGAAGACAAATGGGCTTTCTCAAACAATATTTTAAGGTCTCCCGGATTCCTGAGATGAAAAGAGCTGTAGAGGTTCTCTGTTCCAACATCCACCAGCTATATGGAGTCCTCCTTAGCCTTGAAGAATTAGTTATGTGCACTTGAACCGAAGGTCAACCTAGTAAGAGAACAAAGCTGACTTTTAAAACCTAACAGCTCTAACAGCACTGTCCTCCCCAATCCCTTCTGTCTAGTTTAGACCAGGCTCTTGCTGCAGACACCCAGTGCAGGCTAGTGGATACCTGGGGCTGGGGGCAGAGACCCCCAGTCAGCCACTCCACGGTATCCTGGTTTCACCACTGGCCTCTAGCCTGAAGGATCTCCAGGTCAAGTCTAATCCTTTCCAGTGTAGTCCCAGCACCCACGGAGCTGTCTCTGTTCCAAACCACCCCACAGGCCTGCACCCCAGGGAGCAAGGCTCAATGGGAAAGAATGTATTCCTAACATCCATATCCTTGATTCCATTTCTTTCTCTGAATTTCTTCATTGGGCTATGGATGCTTCCATGCTGCCTCAGAAGGGAGGCCCCACGATGCAAGTTTTTCCTGCCCCATAGCTCCCTCTTATTCCCGCAGGCAGGGCTGGGTGCAGTCCAGCCTCAGAGCCAGTGCAAGCACCAGAAACTGGCGGCCTCTTGGTATGATTCATTGGTCTCTCATTTCCCAGCCAGTGACATATCTTGGCTCAAAAATGAATTTTAATCTTCATCAAATCTTTGAAGAGGAGCCCAGGAGAACTGAATGGCATGAGAAAGAAAAAAGAGAGGAAGAAGAAAGAGATATGTCTTGGTATCAGGTACGCTTCAGAGCAGAGAGATCAAGAGCAGGTTGGGCTAGTGGTGCCGGGTGGCTCAGCTGGTTGCACGTCTGACTCTTGGTTTTGGCTCAGATCATGATCTCAGGGTCATGAGATCCAGCCCCACTTGGGCTCTACACTCAGCATGGAGTCTGCTTGAGATTCTCTCTTTCCTCTCTCTATGTCCCTCCTCCACTCCTCTCTCTCTCTAAAATAAATAAACAAGTCTTTTTTTTTTTTTTTTTAAAAAGAGCAGATTGGCATATTGGGCTAGTTCTCTGAATTCTAAACCAAGAAGCACCGTAATGTCATGGATGACAGTGGCAATGCAGTGTTCTTGGCTTCTACCATACTGTGAAATGATCTGGAAAGAATACAGAATACTTATGTAAAGTATTGTCCCTGTCCACAGAAAGTCCATGCCTTCTGATAGAGGCTTCTTGGATCCTCCAGGCCACAGTGGCACCTTCCACCATGATCCCATTGCACTCTGCCTGTTCCTCTGCCCATTGAGTCTCACACTGTGAATGGATCACTGCTCATGTCCCTCACTACAGTAGAAGCTCAGTGAGAAGCAGATTTTCATCACCTTTACATCCACAAAACAGCTATCATAATGGCTGCCATGCAACAAATGCACAATAAATGTGAACTGAATGCAGTCTTATTGGGTAGATAAAAGCTATACAGGTACCAATGAAAAGTGCACATGAGGCCGTACAACTGTGGCATATGGGGGGAGAACCCCAGGTGGTGACTCAGTCCATTTGGCTCTGATCCCAGCTCAGCCATTAACAGCTGTGTAAACTTGGACAGGTTGCTTCCTCTCTCTGGACCTTGCCAATCCAGGCACCTAAACTTCCATGTCTGTCAAATTAAGGTTGATAAAGGATTTTTGGAGACTCTTCCAAAAAGAGGTCCAGAGATGTGAGGGATTCCTCAGGGTCACAAAGGTGAACACACTGCCTTCTGGTAGCTCCACTCTGAACTGTAACCTTTGGAGGTAAGGTGTCCTCTCAAGATTATGTCTTCTGGTTCCTTTGCCACCAGGAACTGAAGGGCCTCAGGTGGAAGAAATCTCTTGGCAGAGATCTGCCTCTATGGGCATCTCTCCATAATACACCTCTTTCCTTTCCTAAGAAAGGAAAGGAAAGGAAAGGAAAGGAAAGGAAAGGAAAGGAAAGGAAAGGCAAGGCAAGGGAAGGCGAGGGAAGGGGAGGGGAGGGGAGGGGAGGGAAGAGAGGGAAAGGGAAAGGGAAAGGAAAGGGAAAGGAAGGGAAGGGAAGGGAAGGGAAGGGAAGGGAAGGGAAGGGAAGTTAAGTTTCCTGGCCTCTAAATCCCAAATAATTTTTTTCCACCATTTTGAAAATTCAGACATCTGCCCATCCCAAGTTTGGAAGCACTTAAGATTCTATAATCACATCTGCAATTGTACTTATCCCCTGGTATATCATTCACCTGCCTCTGGGATGATGGCTCATTGGGCCATGCTGTGTGTTCTCTTACCAGCAATTCACCTCTCTGAGACCTCAGGCTCTGCTGTAACTGATAATTCTACATTTTTTTCCTACATAGAAAAAGGGAGGAAATGAACAAATGAACAAAAATGGAAAATGAGTTGTTCTGGATTCTTTCAGCCATCCATTAACATTTCACCAGCTGTCCCAAGAAGTGGGCCTGCAACCCCTTTGATCTCTCTTTTGTTCTGATCAGACTGTTAAAAGCAGTTTTTTTGTTCTTGTTCTCAACACTACTTGAGAGCTTCTTCTCCTTTGGCAATTTCAGAACTCTGGCGCTCTTCTTACAGGTCCCTGCAGTCAACCTTAAAACAAAAGAGTCAGTTACTCTATCAGCAAATTGAGTTTCTTCAGGAAGAGCAGAGGATTTGCAATTTGGGACAAGCAAAGTAGGGTGAATCTTAGCAAGTCTGAAGAGACAAAGGGAGAGTCACCTTCATTAGGCTTTAGGAGGAACTTAGGGAGGGTTGTTTTAAATAGAAGTTCACTGCAGAAGAACAAGAGTTCAAGGTTGAGGTGCTTTCTCATTAACCACAAGCGGTGGTTAGAGCATTGTTGCTGGGCAGGGAGGGATCTCTTAAAAGCAGGAGGTGAGATTCCTACGTGAGAAATGTCCTCGCTTGTCAAGATAATCCTGGTCTTCCTTCTTGTAGTGGTTCCACAGGCTGCCATGAGTGGGACCTGCATGACATTGGACCCTGATTCCATTTGAAAGGAGGTTCCTGGGGCACCTGGGTGGCTCAGTGGGTTAAAGACTGCCTTCGGCTCAGGTCATGATCCCAGGGTCATGGAATCCAGCCCCGCATCAGGCTCTCTGCTCAGCAGGGAGCCTGCTTCTCCTCCTCCCCTCTCTCTGCCTGCCTCTCTGCCTACTTGTGATCTCTGTCTGTGAAATCTTTAAAAAAAAATCTTTAAAATCTAAAAAAAAAACTTAAAAAAAAAAAAAAAAGAAAAGAAAAGAAAGGAGGTTCCTCAGTGCTAACCTTGGATTCCTCACATCCTCCCATGTCTCCAGAATGTCCTCTTGGAAAGCTGAACTCAAGGAGAGCTCCGAAGGCAACTACATTATCTCCAAGGTAGTTTCCCTTTTTCTTCCTCAGCAGATTCCTTTGCAGTTGAATAGTCCCAAATCTATTTCCAAGACTTTTTACAACTTTTAAACCTGCTTCTGCTTTTCAAAGACTGGAAATGACATCTGATTTCCTATGGCATTAGTTTCATGAAATCTAGGGAAGGTACCAGGGCTGCCATCCTTGGCTACTTCTATCTAGGACTATTTCCCAGCAATTTTTCTGTCATTTCATTATCTTCAAATTCTGTTGTTTCTTATTGCTCACCTTTGAGTCCAGAGACTGCAAGAACTCTCCCAAATTCAAGAGTTGCAGTCTTCAGAGAGAGGTAGGGATACAGAACTGAAGTTGGGGGACAAAGGGATTCTCACTTGATCCCAAAATGGTTTACTTCGCCAATGAAAGTCCAGAGCAGCTATTTCGATCTCAAAACTGTAACATTTGTTAATTCCAGAGGTTAGTTAATACATTCATTTCCATTAGATTGTTTTGGGTACTTTTCCACACTTTTCCTCAAAATAAAATAATACATTTTAAAAGATGAAGTCCAGAATAACAGCTCTCCTCACTGCTTCTTCCATGGACAAAGAGAGCAATCTATGAAGTATTACCAGAATTTATCAGGTGTTCTGCTTCTTCTGTAGACATTTCAGCTTCACCTTTTAGGGTGGCCTCTCACCCCAGTTATCTATACATAGCTCCAAAGGCACTGCTTTTATCCCACCTCTATCTCCCCCAGCTGTCACCTCTCCCTCATTCACACTATAGCACTCATTTTCATCCCGTTTTCCTTCTCAGAACACCTTCCCTTCTGACCTCTACCTTACTTTATTTCTCCCACCTTGCCTAGGAGTCCAGAAGTCATTTATTCTTTCTAATATGTTGGGGTGTCATGATGCATGACTCCAGTCCTTTGCGTTTTCCTCCTGAAAGATACATGATTTTATTTAAAGCCCACATCAGTGATGACCACCTTCTCTCTGTGAGCTGAGAACAGATTTATAAGAAAAGCTTTCCTAAGCCACAAACTGTTGTCTGCCAGAGGTGACATGGGATCACTGGACCCTGGAGGTACCGTCCCCCACCAACCCAGGGAAAAGACAAAGACCAACCCAACCACCCTTGGAGTTTTCCCAGTGTCAATGCTGCAGAGGACATGCAATAAAATAGAAGTCATTAAAAATCAAAATAAGAACCGCATTGACAAAATTTACAAAAGAAGTTTGAAGTGCAAGATGTACAGTAAACATGATGTTGGTAAACACAGCCTACCTCAGCAGGTGAGGAGGGAGGGGTTTAGCAGTGGGCAGAAAGGAACCATGAGTGATAGGGGAAGACAAAGGTGGCATCATTCAGCCCTGAGTTGCTCTGCCATAAGAGCCTTATAAATCCTCTTCAACTGCCACAGACCATAGAGAGCAGGTGTTGTACGACTTGTCATCAAAGCAGGAAAATTTGCAGAAAAGACAGTGAAGCAAAGTCCTTTCTTCAGGTTCAGCATTACACAAAGACATACAATAAACAGCAGGGCTAGAGTGAAGATCACAGTAATAAAGGGGATGGCAATTTTGTATCTTAACCCAATCACAAGCAGAGAATCATAGGAGCAAATTTTCCATAGTTAGTGTAAGCCCCTTGGAGTAGTCAAAGGAAGGGATGTATGTGTACTGTCTGGAATCAATGTGATGCTCAGAAAAGAACAACAGAGGTAGAGACCCAAAACTAGAATCCAGGCTCCTTAATCATTCCTAGCTCGGTATTTCACTAGTGCCCTACAGAGCAAGGTTTTTTTTGTAGTAACCACCAGAACCAGAACTGTAGTATTCTTCCTTTTGGTTTTTTGGTTTTTTTTAAGCATGTATGTATTCTAGGGTACATAGACATACAGTCACCATGCTCTTAAATTAACTGTTTAATAAATTCTACTTGGTTCATTCTATAATAGAGGCTCATTTTCTATCAACCATCTTCTTGTTGCTCTTATTGAAAGCCCACATAAAAGAATTTGGGGGATTGTTAAGAACTATTTGAAATGGACCTTACTGACATTTGCAGTGAGAGTGATAGTGTCAAGAAAGGAAAACTGTCACTCTTAAAAGAATGCTAACCTAGGTGAGTCACATGTGACCCTGGACAGGATACTAAAACTTTCTAAGGTTTTTTTTTTAAGTGTTTCTAAGACTTATTTCCCCTGAGGATGGCATTTAAAATACAATTAGAAAGCATGGAATTAGTATCACATAAAATGCTAAGTGATAATAAGAGCTTGAAACAATAGTTGGATTATTATGAAACAATTAATGATTTATTGCTAAATGAATATTACTGATTACGGTTGCTGTAAGATATCAGAAAAGGGACAAAGAAATCAAAGAAGAATTAAATAAATTGAGAGATATCCCATGTTTGTGGATAAAAGACAATATTGTCAAGGTATATTTACTTCCCAACTTGATCTACAGATTCAGTGAAATGCCAGTAAACATCCCAACAAGTTTTCTTATGTATATCAACAAAATTATTCTTGAGTTTATACAAGAAGCAAAAGATCCAGACTAGCCAACACAATATTAAAAAAGAAGAACAAAATTGAAGACTAATACTAACAGTGTTATGCCCCATATTGGGATCCCTGTACAGTGGGGGGGTTTTCTTCTCTTTCTCCCTGCCCCTCATCCCTGCTTGTGTTCTTTCAATCTCTCTCTCTCTCATAAGTAAATAAATATAAAATAAAATTCTACCCGACATCAAGACTTATGATAAAGCTACAGTAGTCAAGATGGTGTGGTATTAACAAAAGAATAAACAGATCAATGGAGCTGAATAAAGAGACCAGAAATAGGCCCCCATAAATACAGTCAACAAATGTTTGACAAAGGAGCAAAGATGACAAAATGGAACAAAGATAGTCTCTTCAAGAAATGGTGCTGGAACAAGTGAACATCAACATCTAAACACAGACTTTATGCCCTTCACAAAAACTATTTCAAAGTGGAGCAGAGGCCTATGTGTACAAGGCAAAACTGTAAAAGTTTTAGAAGATAACATAGGAGAAAACCTAGATGACCTTGAGTGTGATGATGACTTTTTAGATATAATATCAAAGACACAATCCATGAGAGAAATAATCAATAAGCAAGACTTCATAAAATTAAAAACCTCTTGCCTCAAAAGACATTTATCGTAAAAATGAGAAGACAAACCATTGACTAGGAGAACATATTTGCAAAACACACATCTGATAAAGAATTCTTATCCAAAATATACAAAGAACTCTTAAAATTCAACAATTAAAAAACTGAACAACTCAATTAGAAAATAGGCCGACTTTGACACGTCACCAAAAAAGATAAACAAGTGGCAGGTAAGCATATGAAAAGATACTCCATATCATATGTCATCAGGAAAATGAAAATTAAAACAATAAACTGCCACTACATGCCCATTAGAAGGGCTAAAATCCAGAACACTGACCACACCAAATGCTGATGAGGGTGAGGAGCCACAGAAATTGCTGGAGAGAATGCAAATGGTACAGGCACTTTGGAAGATATTTTGGTGGTTTCCTACAAAACTAAACATGCTCTTACCATGCAATTCAGCAGTTGTGCTCCTTGGTATTTACCCAAAGGAATTAAAAACTTATGTCCACACAAAAATGTGCACATGGATGTTCACAGCAGCTCTATTCATAATTGTCAAAACTTGGAGACAACAGGATGTCCTTCAGTTGGTGAATGGATACACACTCTGGGGCACATTCAGGCAATGGAATGATACTCAACGCTAAAAAAAATGAGCTATCAAGCCATGGGAAAACATGGAGGAATCTTAAATGTACATTACTCAATGAAAAAAGCCAATCTACTGTATGATTCCAACTATATGACATTCTGGATTATACAAAACTATGGACACAATAAAAGATTAGTCACTGCCAGGGGTGCAGAAAGGGGAGGAGAGATGAATAGGCAGAGCAGAGAGGATTTTTAGGGCAGGGAAAATACTCTGTATGATATCACAATGATGAATATATATTGCTATACATTTGTCCAAACCCATAAAATATAGAACATCAATAGGGAAGCCTAAGGTAAACTTTGGACTTTGGATGATTATGATGGGTTAATATATGTTCATCCTTAGTAACAAATGGACCATCCTAAGAGGTGGTGTTGATAATGGGGGAAGTTATGCATGTGTGGGAGTGGGGGGCATGTTGGAAATCTCTGTATCTTCTTCTCAGTTTTGTTGTAAACATGAAATTGTTCTAAAAAATAAAGTTTTTTTTAAAAGCTTATGCACTGAAAAATTAATAGAAGTTAACAGATTGCAATTTTTAAAAAAAAAGTATAGATAAATTTCAGGGATGAACAATGGAATACTTGCAGAGCATGAATAAGAAGCTAAATGTATGCATTTAAAATTAAATTATAATGCGTTGCAGGAGCAATAATACATTATCTCTAATTCACCTGGCTATAGGATTTTAGAGCTCCTAACATCTATTTACCTGCATTTCACTAGATTTTCACAATATCCATGTACAGCAGGCAAGGTCAGAGTTATCCTCCTTTTACACATGAGCAAACTAAGACTTGCCATCTATTTCTTCTGGCTCCTAAGGCAGTGCTCATTCAAGGTCAAAAGGACCAAAATAATTTGACAGCTTTCTTGATTAACTCTCCAGGCGTTGTTGAAACTTCAATACTTAAGATCAGAAAGACTCACAAACTTTAGCTCAGGAAATTTGGGAAATAATCATGAGATACAGGTACAAAGTATAAAGCACAAATGCTCTCTAAATTATAAAACTCAAGAAAGTGTTAGTGGTAATCTCTGTTAGGCACCACTTCCCAAGTTCCTGAACCTAGAGATGGAAATGCCATTTCAGTCCCAACTATAGCACAGCCAATGAAACATCCCAGGCCCTGCTGAGCAAGGAGTGGAGACCCTGCTAGAGTGTCCCCTTCCTCCATCAATTCCATATGCCGCCAGAACCAGTGCAGAAGGGAGGAAATTGCAGCCTCCCATTTTATGACCTTCAGGCTGTGCTGAAGGATTTAAAACAGGCAGCCCCACCAGGGAGGCTGGGCGCTTTGGGAAGCCTTCTCTTCATATTTTATTTGCTTCTGTTGCAGTCTCTGTGGAAGTGATGAAGACAAGTCACTCCTGGCAGAGAACCCTGCTGGGGCTGCCAACCTGCTCCATATCTGAGGTTGCGGGGGAGGGTGTGGACCCAATCTAGGGAGGCAGGCTCACGAAGTCAATTTTCCGCAGAGCCTTACATACTGAGTATGTTATACAAACCACGGTGGCTGAGAGAACTCCAGGGTCAGCCAAATCTAGATTCAAATCCGTGTTCTGCCACTGGCTAGCTATGCCACTGTGAGGAAATTATATGACTTTTCTTTCTTTTTTTTTTTTTTAAAGATTTTATTTATTTATTTGACAGAGAGAGATCACAAGTAGACAGAGAGGCAGGCAGAGAGAGAGAGAGAGAGGGAAGCAGGCTCCCTGCTGAGCAGAGAGCCCGATGCGGGACTCGATCCCAGGACCCTGAGATCATGACCTGAGCCGAAGGCAGCGGCTTAACCCACTGAGCCACCCAGGCGCTCCTTATATGACTTTTCTAAGCCTCATTTTCTTCTGTAACCTGAGGATAATAAACTCCACATCATACCATTTCTGCAAGGATTTAATGAGATAATGTGCATATTTGGCATAGAGCCTCCCACAAAAGAGTAATTGCTAACTACTGCAATTATTGTTGTAATAACTATTACTAATTATCATTAAGGGCTTAATGTGCCAACCAACTAGTCAGAGTTGAATGGAGTGGAAGTCTAAGAACATGAGAGTTTAGGATCTTTGGATCAACATATCAGAGTGCTGGTTATCCTTTCTTCTTTGGAATGGCTGGGAAAGATGGGCTTTGGGGGACTGGGGGAGGTAAAGTGAGTTCATTTTCTTGTATATGCAGTTTAAACAAAGAAAGAAAAAGGAGACAGTCTCCTTCCTTCCAGCACCCAGTGTCCACTGGGCTTGGAGGGAGTCAAGCCAGGGCTAGCCACCTTGGAAAAGGTGTCTCAGTAGAAGGCAATGGCAGAGACCTTGTAGTCCATGGGGAGGAGGTGTCCCAAGTGCCTGGGCCCGAGGCTGACACCACCCAAGTGCCACAGCTTCATCACGGTGAAGCTAGACGAGAGGTTCTGAGTGGGATCGCTCGGCCCTGGGTCAGAGCCAAAGGAAACCAGGCTTTGGCAGCCAGCTCTCCACACTGAGCCCACACAGGACACAGGGAGGCCAATCTGTGTGGGGAGGAAGACGGTTCATTAAACACCTCCAGTAGGTAGACTTGTTTACCCTGTCTATGCAACCCTCGCTGCCACTGTAGTACTACCACCTTCATTTCATAGATGATGAAAGTGGAGTTCAGACAAAGACCAAGGTCACAGTGCCAGTAAGTGACTGAGCAGTCCCTGATGTGCATGACTCTGAAAGCCAGCTCTGTCTAAGATTCCATAGGGTATCACCCAAGTCCAAGAAAGAGTTCACAAATCAGGCAATCTGGAGAGTCAGATTCTAGCTGCTCCTCCTTCCCAAACTAGCTGGATGACCTTAGGCAAGACATCTTGCTTCTGGGGGCCGGGGATTCCTCGTGCATAAAATGAGACAGTGGCCTCGATGACTCATAAGGCCTTAACATGCCTGCCTGCATTGTAGGACGGTGAGGCAGGGTGGTCCTCCCAAGCCTAGTATGCTGGGAGAGATGCCTGCTCGCCGATGGAGCACAAGCTGGCAGAGGTGGACTCCACAAGGTGCTGCTGGCTCCATCCCATCCGCACTTCCCAGCTCCATCTGCCACATCCTGTTTCCCAGACCCTACACTTCCTCTTCCCCTTCCTCTCCCATCCCTACACACACAGTGCCCCAGGCTGGGACAAATGCCCACGGGTCTCTCTGCTCTAAGCCATACAAATGGACAATGCTGAATTGAACAGTGTCCCCAGGTAACATTAAGTCAGGTTAATTCTTATCTATTTCCTTTGAGATTTAGTTATTAACAATTCATGTCCTGAAGTATTGGGGAAGCCCCAAATCCTTAAATGTTCTGGGGCTAAGAAAGGCCTAATCTGGTGTTTGGCTTAGAGCTGTGGCCCTTCCCCTTGCCCTCTCCCTATGCCCAACCCCATCTACTCAGCCACACAAGGAGCTAAGGGACTCCAGCCTACCCACTGGGGAGCGATTCCTTCAAAGCCACACTCATCCTAAGAACCTCACAGATGGGCAACTATAGCCTCTCATTTTCCCTGTGTAGCTCTGAACTAATTTGAACCTGGGGGGTCCCAGCTTTACTAGGAGGAGCAACAGACCAGAAATCTGGGGAGACTCAAGATAGCGGTCAACAGTTTATCATCTGAGAACTTTCCACCATCATCCCAGACCTGGGCCTGGGAAATAGAGCTGGAGGTACTAGCTATTCCAATGCTGAGCCCTTATGGAAGAGGGGAGAAAATGGAGGGAATCACTCCAAGAACATGTTCCTAGGAAGACAGATGTGAATGTTTCCAGTGTACAGGGTGCCGTCCCATAGTGTGGAGGCTAAAGGCATAGTCCTGAAGGGGAATGATTCTTATTTGCATTCTGGCACTTGCCAGCACTTTCCTTATCAGGAAAGGGATTCAATCCTATCCTATCTCTTTGATCTTTTCTGATGTGTAAAATGGGGCTAATTACTGACCACATGAGGCCTTTGGAAGAAACGAAACAGTGCAAAGATCTTTTAGTGAGTAGTATTAGATTATAACTATTATGGATTAGGGAACTCGTGGTGAGGCCTGCTGTAAAGTCTAAGCTCTTTTGTTTGAAAAATTCAGTTTTTTTATATAAGGTTTTCTTCAATAAATCTTGAGACCCCCAGTCTCCCACCAGAAGAAAATTTGCTTTCTTTTTTGTTTTAAAGATTTTATTCATTTATTTGACAAAGAGAGAGAGGCAGAGCCCAAGCAGGGGGAGCAGCAGGCAGAGGGAGAGGAAGAAGCAGGCTCCCTGCTGAGCAAGAAGCCCCATGTGGGACTCGATGCCAGGACCCTGAGATCATAACCTGGGCTGAAGGCAGACGCTTAACCGACTAAGCCACCCAGGCACTACAGGAAACGTGCTTTCTTTAAAGGCGTATTAAAGAGGAACTGTACCGCTATACCAAAGAAATATAGACCAAAGAATATGGACAAAGCCAGCCAGTCATTTGTCATGAGAGATGAGGAACAGAAGGATCTGCACAAGTTCTCATCATCCCTGAGCTACCCTACCCTACCTCTGGTCCTCTAAGACCCTGAGGCATATTTAGCGGTGGAGAGGTGCTGAGCACTTGGCGGTGGGGAAGCATGGGTGACAACAGATGGTCATCACTGACCTATAGCTCACCATTCAGGTTTCCTCTTAGACAGTCCCTACCTCATCCAGAAAATAAAAGCTGGTGGAAAAAACAGACCCAAAACTGTGGTGTGAGACTCTGGGAAAGATGGGAGCAAAGAATGACCAGAAGGAAGTAAAAGCTTACTCTTTCCCAAAAGGACCAAAAAGAAGGTAGCAGGTAGAATATCATTGAAAGAAAGGGGTCAGTCAATGAATGGTTTGGATTATTCTAGCTGGTAGAGACATCAATGGAGAATAGCAGAAGGGAGCCAATTTGGAGGTTCTAGGGATCCATATGAATTTGTCTCAGACACCCATCAGCCCCAGAATAGGAGCCATAGTGTTTGAACATTTGAAAAGTCCCAGAGCATAAAAGCCCCAAAGAGCCTGTGGAGCCATTTGGCTCCAGGACAACATACGCCAGAATTACTTCCTGCCCTGCCCTGTGTCCAACAAACACAGAAATGTGTTTGTTCTGTGAGACTGGGTCGTATAAATGACGTGAGCTAATCTCACCACATTCAGAAATGTTTGAAACAAAATAAAAACCATAATTGGCCCTAGCCCAACTCTGAATACTCAGAATGTTTAATCCCAGGGTTTTCACCCACTCGTGTAACAAGGGCCTTTACCAGCCAAAGCCCCTCCCTATGCTTGAATTCCTCATCCTTTCTGATTTCCCTGACCCCCATGGTTCTCCCTCCAGCCTCACAGAGTGAAAGCTTCACAAGCATTCTTGACTCTTTCTTTTTGTTATTCCTGACTCCAACACCATCATATCCTGTTAATTCTTTGGAAAAAGCATTCATATTTGCTTTTGGTTTTCCACCTATGAGGCTAAACCGCAGCCCAGGGCATCATCCCTTCACAGTGTTTTATGACTCTCTTGCCATGTCTTCCCTCCAATACCGTCTGCAAAAGGGCTCTTTCCCCATGCCATGCTCCCATGTCATGTCAGTGACCCCCAACCCCATCAAGTTTTATCTCCCCTTAATCACACTCAACTAGGCAGCATGGGGATCTGTTTGAATTCCAAAGCCCTCCGAAGCCCAGTCTTTATGCCTAGCTTGGGGGGCATTTCTACTGTGAAGCCTTTCCTCACCCCCCAAGGGACAAAAGTTCTATGTTACTTTGCTCATCCCTTTTGTATAACATTCATCACATTTTATCCTTTAAGTGATAATTATAAAACTAAATCATTAGCTACTTATTCATCTCATTCAAACTCCCTTCCTGCCAGCTCCCTGCATAGAGCCTTACAACAGAAAACTCTAGATAAACGTGTGTTGAATTCATTCTCACTGTTGCAATCCTGTCTACACATACCTTTGGTCCATTACTCCTATGTATCCCAACACTCTCACCATCTCCTTTCTGATCCTCTCTGTTTATTTAAATCCTACCTACTGTTCAAGGCTCATCTGCTTCTAAACTTGTGCATGGAACCTCAAAGGACAAAGTCCTGCCACCTCCATTTCGTCTTCTTCCAGGACAGAATGATTCTAGACTGGATACCTAGAATATGGGTATATTAGGGTATCTGACTGGGTAGTGAATAGGATTGCAGGAAAGCATTTGACAAACATTTCAAGATAGCCTCCAAGCATGGAAACACGGCTGGATGCTAAGATATACTAGGTGGATAATATAATTAGGTTAATTAATAACTAATTGAATTACCATATCAGAAGGATATAGCCCTCAGCCCTACACTTAAATTATCCCACAAATATTTGTTAAGTTCCATATTTTTATTAATGACTTAAATTAAGGCATGTAAGTTATGCTTAATACCAATTGCTCAAATATAGGACAGAGGGTTGGGGGGAGTTGGTCATGATTTATCAGCAATGGATTTGAAAAATATCCAAGAGTTGGGGCGCCTGGGTGGCTCAGTGGGTTAAAGCCTCTTCCTTCGGCTCAGGTCATGATCTCAGGGTTCTGGGATCGAGCCCCGCATTGGGCTCTCTGCTCTGTGAGGAGCCTGCTTCCCTCTCTCTCTGCCTGCCTCTCTGCCTACTTGTGATCTCTCTCTGTCAAATATATAAATAAAATCTTTAAAAAAAAATATCCAAGAGTTTTGACTGATATAAAACTCAGTAAGTCAGAATGATAGAAGAAGGAAGGAAAGAAGAAGGAGAAAACGGAAGGAAAGAAGAGGGAAAGAGAGAGAAAAAATAAATAATTTCAGGTGATACAGTTGGAAATCAAGCAGTGCTTTGCAAGGCTTTGGATCACTACGGAGGTTAATGTGTGATACTTCAACAAATAGCTGTGTGGTCAAGTAAGTTTGGGAAACACTAGGTTAGGGAAAGATCAACAGTACTACTCGGGTCCTTCAGTACTCTGAAGTACGTTCTGGAATCTCCAAGAGGTTATGAATTTCCCAAACATATTTGACTGAAACTAACTGACCCCCCCCCCAGCCCTGACCCCCAAATCACATCACAGGAACTAGCATGAGTGAAACTCACTTTGAGAAGCAAAGGACTTCAACTCCCTGGGCTGATCAGAGCCTATCTAAAGTGTAGCATACAGCTCTGGGGAACCTCAAAAGAAGAGAAATAGAGATCAGTTGGACAGGATTAGGAAGAGCATTTAGGTTGGCAAAAATATTCAAGACCATAATATCTGAGGAATGTTGGAAAAATTGACATGTTTTGCCTGGAGAAGAGCTGACTTGGCAGGGGGTTGAGATGATCACGGAAGGTTTAAGGCCTGATAATTGTAATTAAATATGTGAAGAGCTGGCATAGGAGGAAGGAATTAAACTTGTTCAAGTGTGACCTCAAAAGATAAAACTGGGACCAATGGTTAGAATTGTAAATGAGTCATATTTTAGCTTATCTTATCCAGTTTTCTTTATACATATTCCTTTTGGCTAAAATTCTGGTGAGGTGCTTACTGTCCAGCTAGGAGTTTTATATTCAGGAGTTTCCAATTTCCCTGCTTCTCCTTCTTTTTTGCCTAGCAACAGGACTTGAATCATGGGGGATCAAATGGGGCACTCAAACCCTATCTGAGGTGGTGAAAAGAGATGAGTCCATGCAAGGGCCCCAGCCAAGACCTTGAGGGAAATATAAGAGTCAAGCCAAGAAGAATAAAGAAGAACCCTAGTCCAAAGGGCAGGAGAGCTAGAACCAAGAGTCAGGCCTAGGCAGAAAGAACATTGGGATGGGTGCAGGTCAAGAGCCTGGTCTGGGATCATTGCTGTGAATAGCATAATAGGAAATTAGCACATGCAATGTCAGGCTAGCATACAGATACAAGATGGCAAGGAGTCCCAGACAGCCAAGTTGGGGAGCAGTTGAGGAGCCTTCCTTAGGCTATTTCAGGTAGATAATCAACCATAGATCATAAGCAGTTAAATGACACTCATACAAAACACCAACATTTGCATAAATTCCCCTAGTCTCCTTCAATTATCCTCCAAGGACTAATACTTTAAGATAATCTTTCCGTTACTTTGAATTTCTTCAGGACTTGTACTAATAGATCCAAGTTCCTTGTTTTACAAATGAGGAAACAGAAGCCTAGAGAGGGGAAATGATTTGTCACAGTAACAGAACTTGATAGATTATGGAAGGCCAGAGCTTGAACTATCATCCTCTGAATTGCCCAGCCCATTTCTGTCCCTCTGTACTCACCATGACACCCAACACAAAGATCAAGTCCCAGCCTTTGCCCCATAAATGTTGGTTGAAGTAAATTAAGTAGGCAGTGGTTTGTCAAGAACTAGTGTTGACTCTTCTGTTTAAATGGCAAAAATGGAAGACCAAGGACTAAATGCAGCTTCTGCTCTAGATGCAGGTTGATGTCCTTATTTGGCACCAGGGTATGAAGGGCCCCTAACTTGGCTATCTTCCCCCATAAAAGTGCTGACCTGAGCTCTAAGCGCTGACCCAAGGAAGGTCCTGTGAACCCAGATACACCACATGAGATTCTGAGATGAGGCTGAAGAAGGGCTCTGGGGAGCCTTTGGTCCCTGGCTGCCTATAAATAAAGTGCAATACTAAGTTGAAATATGGGCTATAGGTTTATCCTTGCCTGGCATTTGGGAACTCCCCCAGGCCTCCAGAGTCATGCCGCCAGAAGAAGCCATTAACTCCCACAGCTCAGGGGTAAGTGTTGCTTCCCAGCCAAGGATCATAAAATTTCAAACAGAAACCCTCCAAACCCAGGAAGATTGGCCTCATTGACAAGAAACACATGGGCAGAGCCAACACATGGAATGCATTTTGGTCTGAACGGCTTCTTTTGATGATGTTTCCAAGGGCTGAGACCACAGCTCCCTGCACCTTCATGGCAAGTGCTCAAGTCTTACTTCTCTAGGCCTTGGCATCTTGTTAGAGCTCCCAGTCTCTGGGACTGTTGATTCTTAATGCCTTCATTGTGCCACGGGACTAGCCCCTGGCCCTTTGGGCATGGACAAATTGCACATTGTCAGTATCTCAACCAGACCGTTTCCTCTGCCACAGACTCAGAGCTATGAGCATGAGCTCTCAACTGTAGGCAGATGTCTGATGTGGAATTCTCACTCTTGCTTTTACTGAGGACCATTTCTCTTCTTGTTCCACCTCCTTAAATGAGCCCCTAAGCCAACGACACATAACTTCTCCATCAGTTTCCCAACTGCACCCTGGCAGTTACCACGATCCTTCTCTATTCTTCTGTCGTTACTTCCCTCATTACTGACCGCCTGTTCCAAGCCCTGGGCTATGCCCACCCACCCCTTCAAGCCACCCTCAAGCATTCTAGAGGTCTTTCTTCCAACCAGGCATACTTCGCCTCCTCTGTGCCCCTTCTTCCCTACCCTGAGCACTCCTCAGGGAGCGTCCCTCCCCTTTCATTTCCAGTCCTCTGGTCTTTTAGCCACATTCCAGCAACTTATGAGCAGGTGGATGAAAGTTTGGGGGCACGTTACCATGCTTATCTTCTAAAATTGTCTCTGCAGTGAACATGTGTGGGTGGAAGGATGGATGAATGAATGGGTGGATGGTTGGGTGGTGGATGGAAAAATGGGTGGTTGGATGGATGGATGGGTGGGTGGATGGATTACAAAAATAAACAGTGACTTCTGCCAGGCCCTGGACTTTGTCTAACCCTAAATGTCCTATATTTGGTACAAGGATCTTCAGCACAGTACTCAGAAAAGTACTCAACATAGGTACATTTTTCTGGCCATGAGGCCAGTTTTTCTGCCCCAGAAAATGTCCCAATCTCAAGGTCCACATCGTAAAGTCTTCTCTGTTCTGAGCAAAGTAATCAGAGGTCCTGGTCCTGGTCCTGGTCTGTGTTCAGGTCACCACTCTTAGTAAGACCGAGGACTAATTTAGCTCTTCTCCCTGGTGATCACCAGCTGTACCAAGCACCCGACAATAGCCACCAAAAGCCTCCTGTCTTAGTTAATTCAAGCTGTTATAACAAAATACCACAAACTAGGTGGTTTATAAACACCAGAAATTTATTTCTCACGGAGCTGGAGGCTGGAGGCCCAAGATTGAGGCCTCAGCAGATTCAATGTCTGATGACAGCCTCCTTCCTGATTCACAGATGGCTGCATTCTTGCTGTGTCCTCATACAGTGGAAGGGGTGAAGGATCCCTCTCGGCTGTCCTTCATAAGGACAAGATCTTACTCACGAGGGCTCCACCCTAATGACCTAATAATCACCTCCCAAAGGAACCACCTCCTTGTACCATCACCGTGGGGATAGGATTTCCGTATTTAAATTCCAAGGGGGATGTAGACATTCCATCCATAGCACTTCCCAGTTCCCATTTTGTCCTTTAAAAGTTTTTTGGGTTTTTGGGGGTTTTTTTGGTTTTTGGTTTTTTTGCTTTGTTTTGTTTTGGAATATCTAACTGCAATCAAATGTGTTAAAGGTTTTTCTGTTGGTGCTTTTGGTGCTTTTTTTTTTTTAAGAAAAAAATAGAGCAGAGAATTAAAAAAAAAAAAAAAAAAAAGCCCCTGCCCAGAGGGCTTTCTGTGTAAATTAGACACACAGAGCAAGGGAGTGCAACAAGACAGGGCAGGCACCCATAGGGAGACAGGTGGCAGCCAAGGATAACTGTCTTTGTTTCTGGCCAGGCCACCCTGTCACCTGCCACCTTCGAGGCAGCTCAGGAGAAGGCTCAAGAGAGAGACTAAGAGAGGGGAGAGAGTAGTAATAAATTACTTCCAGTCATGAGTGGAAATGAAGGCAGGGCTGAGCGGGGCCCAGACACATGGCTCCTGGCTCCTGTCCTCCCTTATGTTCCTGTGTGTGAGAGAGGGAGAAAGAAAGGACACTATTAATGAAACTGGCCCCCAAATCCCACAAGGCTAAGAGAGCCAAACAGAGGGTGTTCAGGATTGGACGCTGGCTTTGCTGTGTGTGTCTGTGCAGGGATGTGTGCCTGTGAGTGTGCCTGTGTGTGTTTACTGTTTCAGTGTTAGTTTATTCTTCCAGCATATGTGACTGTGCTGAACCTTGTGTGTGGGTGACACTTTCCATCCCACCCACGCCATAACCCTGCTGCGTTCTCTCTTCATAAATTCCAGGGCTAGAGCCCAAAGGCATCTCAGTCCAACACATCTTGTCACGTTGAAATAAAAGCAAAATTAAAGCCTAGACTTTGTGAATGCCTCATAAAGTTCCCCCAACACACCATCCAGACTCAGATTTCCCAACAGCAAGCTGCCACTCCTGGGACAACCGTCTTAAGATACGTGTGGAATACACAGGGCAAGAAAGACGGATTTTAATCCTTTTATTAGAAGAAATTACATCAGTTCAAGGCACATTATTGAAGGAGAGTGTCTTGAACAAAGCTGAGGAAAGCTGGCGAAGTCTGTTCTGTGTGGGACTCACCCTGGGTTCACTGAAGATGCACTGGGACTTTGCTGTGGACTCACAAAACCCGTCTCCATCCTGTTGACTGTCACACATAAGCTATGTCCCTCTCGTTCTGGAACAGCAAGCTCACAAAGTAAAGAAGAAAAGTGGGAGGCTGTGAGCACCCCAGTCCTGGTCCTCAAGTTCACTTGATTCCTTTGTTCTCGCGCAGTCACCCTCCATCTACAAAAATGGCCACTTCCAATTACCTAGCAGTAAATCACAGTGTTTGTTGGAATTAAGTTCTTCATTTCTTTTGCTGTCTTTGGTGACTCCAAAACGTGTTGAAGATGTGTGTTTAGGATGCGCCAGCCAGAGGAAGGGAGAAGAGATGCCTTAAGTTTGATAGTTCTGACAAATGAGTAATTAGAATGTCAGAGGCTGATTCTTCAGGAACCATGGAAATAGTGAAGAGCCAGAATGAAGCAAAAACCTTTCTTGGAGAGGAAGTCTCTCCCTGATTTGTAAGAGGGTGACAGATTTCAGCCCCTTTCAAGGTCCCCTACGGCATCAGGGATGGGAAGTGCTAAGACACAGGGAAAGAATATGGCCTCCCTAGAGATCCCTGGGTCCTGAGAGCCCACTTCCAGAGCTGAGGCAGGGCTGCATGGGACACTTGCATCCTCAATTCCTGAACCATCTGGGGGAAAAGAGGATAGAGGGACCTTGAACCTGTGGTTCATTTCTCTGCTTCTCCCACTGTGAAGAGGGAAGGTGTGGGGCGAGCCCTGATGTGTGCAATGAAAGCTGTCTTTCTGGATTTGCAAGTAGATTAATGAGGCTGGAGTTTTACAGAAAACAGGTTTCCAAACACATTAGCCACAGGCCAAACAGCTCCTCAGAGGAATTTTATTTTTAGAAGGGCCCTAAAAGTATTTCCTTTACAGTACTGAGACTCAAATCAGTTCCTGTGACAACCTGACTCTGCATTCACTGTAAGCCTCTGGAGATGGGAGAGCCACGTGCCCCATCTCGCCAGAGTAGGGCTGAGCGCTCACTGAGCACGAGCGTAAGCCTCCCTCAGTGAAGGCTGGGAGCACGGGGCAGGGGGGGGAATCTCTCCTTCCTTTATGCTCATGTCTCCCACTTTTCAAGTTGTCTGACAGAAACCGCCAGATCAGAGAACCAGGTTCCTCGTTGGCTTTGTCCCAATTTGGGGCATGTCACAACTTCTCCAAGTCTCAATTTTCCTATTTATGTGAGAAGGAATTGTAGACACCATTTCCTTCCTAACCCAGGAATTACTTCCAGAACAAAAAGACCCACCTGAGGTTCCTTCAGCTTTGCAAAAGGCACATATTTACCAACACAAATTTGAGTTGAATCATTTCTGGAGGTTTTACGTTTGAAGTGGGAAACATTCTGGGGTGCCTGGGCTCAATCCATTAGGTGGCCAGCTCCTGGTTTCAGCTCAGGTCATGATCTCAGGGTCCTGGGATTGAGGCCCACGTTAGGCTCTGTGCTCAGTGTGAAGTCAGCTTGACAAGTCTCTCTCTCCCTCTCCCTCTACTCCTCTCCCAGCTTGCTCTCTCATGCTTTCTCTCTCTCTAAAATAAATAAATCCTGAAAAATTTTTTAAAAATAAAGTAGAAAACATTTTCATGATTGCTGTTTCAATTCTTCCAACAAACCTATGATGTCTTATAGACGAGGAGACTGGGTCTTAGAGAGAGTATTTATTTTCTCAGTCCCAGAGCTATTAAGTGATAACACGTACAGTTCATTTGTTTCTACTGCCGAAATTTCTCAGTATTTCCCAATTGAATTCTGTGAATGATCACAAAGAAGGTATCTGTGTGAAGAGTTTAATATTGAATCATAATTACAATAACTGCTACCAGTTGAGATTCTACTATAAGCCACGTGTTTGGGCAGTTATGTGGGTTAATCCTCACAACAACCCTGCAAGTAGGTGATATTGTCCTCATTTTATAAAGGAAAAATAAAAATGTAAACTGAGTAAGGATTCAGATCTGTGCTGTGCTGCCTTCTACTCCCTAATTAGGAGAGAAAGAATTCCATAAGGGACACTTTGGAAGGTCTAACAACCTTCCCCGTCACTAAATTCTTAGGGACTTCAACTCAGGGTTGGTTTTATCAGGGACACATTTTTGAACCCACCAGAATCTTTGCTGTTGACTGTGGAACACCCGGAAGGTAGGATGGCTTCCTAAGTCTATGAAGGCTTCCTATCCGAGCGGGGGAAACTCACTCTTGTCATGGGGAAATCCTCCCTTGCTAACCTTTCCCCTCCAATTACAACATATTACAGCATTTTTCCAAAAGCAATTATTTGTAGGCCTACTAAATACATCATCCTCTTCATGAGATTATAACCTTTGGGGAAACAGAGCCAATACGTTATACTTTGTGTCCTTGCCCCACAGAGAATGCAAAGTAGGTACTTCATAAATACATCCAGCTGAGTTGGTGAATGGATTGACTGGGCTGCAGGAAAATTTAGGGGAGACTCTGGATCACCTCTCCAGAACTTTTCAAAAGGCCCTGTGAAGTAGGGGGGTGGGGCGAGAAGCTGCATTTGAAAGGAGCCCAAGGAAGCAAGGTGCAGACCATCCTAATGGGCCAGGAACGTCAATCTCATACTCACCCCAGAGTGGGTAAAATCCACACTAGAAACAGTGTAAAAACAAAAGGACTTTTTGCCTTCAGGTGCCTGGCAAAATTGCGACACTGAAAACGGGGCTTGTTCCAGGATAGGAGTAGCAAGCCTGTAGTCCCAAGGATGTCAAAGCACTGTTCTCAAGTCGGGCTCATAAAATATATGCTCCTGGGGTGGGGCAGTGGTTGGGTGGGGAGGACGTCTGCCAAAGTTCTCAGAAGTCTCTCTGCACTTTTGCTCCTGGAAGGCTCCCTTCCCAGGAATATGCCCATGAATGAATCACTCCAATCACCAGCCACCTCGAGGACAAGGCTCTTCCTCAGGGGCTCGAGAACTTGATTCGCACATAGAAGAAAGCCTGTTTCATTCACTGATAATGTGGAGAATTAAGAGGAAGAAAAGCTTAACCAGGAGTTCACATCATATGCAATTTTAAAAGAATGCCCATATGCGGTAAACACCTCATCGCATATGGGTAACTTTGTTATTTCATGAATCTTCCACCCCATCTGCCTTTGCAGGGTCACAGCCTGCACCCCCACCCCCCATGCTCCCAAACACTGCAGGGCATCCTAGCACCTGTCATTAGCAAAGGCTAGGGCATGCTTATGCATTTCAATATCAGCTAAAGCAAGCATAGTGCAGCTAAATCTCTCTTCTTGCCCCCCCACCCCCAACACACACACACGCACTCTGAAGCTAATGATATGTGATTTGGGGATTTTTCCAGAGCAGGGATTCTCCACCTCACTGTCCCTCTACAGTCAACTGCACTGTGGCATATTCTGTTTTCCTGCTTAAAGAAGCAAGTCTGCTATCTCAGCCTGGGCTCTGTTAGAAAAGGAGAAACAGCAGGAATTTCATACAACTGGACCTGACCCTCTGCAGCACAAATCTGGGATGTGTTAGGGATGTGAAAACAGCCCCACATCTGCATGGCGCCTTCCGTCCTCCAAGCTCAGGATGCCTCAGACGTCACTAGGGCCTCACTAGCAAAGCAGCGGTCTCCCCGCCCAGCAGCCCAGGCCCAACCACAAAAGGCCTCCCCGGCCCTCTGCAGGCAGGTTGGACCACATCCCCTCAGCATTCCCTTGTTCCAAGCCAAATTCCGAGCTGACAATCCAATCTCCACTGGTTTGCCTTCTCCACAAAATCTTAAACGGGAGACGTGTTCCTCTTCATTTCCTGTCTCACTCCCTCCACTGATTTTTAAACAGTTTGCCACTTCCCACCCTATGGGCCTGGATGCCCTTCAGGGACCCATGGCGCCACCATGTCCAGCTGCGGTGCAAACTCTGGCCCGTGTGCTGAGTGTGCAGGTGGGGATCGCAGGTTCTGTCTCCATTCAGAGTGAGGTCTAACCTATTGGGATGGAATCCACAGGATCCAGAGGCTGACTCACCCTGACCTCAGGCTGGGGGCTCCTCCTGCAACCGGCTCTGTTCCCCTTTCTACCCTGTACCTTCTCCCCTTCCCTTAAGACTCGCATCTTGGAGTCTCTGATGGTCTGTGCTAAGGAAGGGACAGCCGTATTTTCCCTAATCACAAATCTGCTGAATACAACAGCAGGGGAGGTGGAGATGTTGCCCTCCGCCTTTTTGGGAGATAAAGTGCACACACATAGCTTCGTTCCCGGTTCCTGGAAGGCAGGGCTCTTGTTTGGTTTGAATTCCCAAGGGAAGTGGCTATTTTGAAACCAGCCTGGGGGATATGAAGATAGCTGACCATTCTCATTGTCCAAAAAGAGAATGAGAATATCCAGAAGGTGAGAGGCCCTCTGTGGCTAGTTTGAATACATTCTTTAAGTTTTACGTTGAAGTTGATTATTTTCCCATACTATTTCCATAATGTTCCTTTTCTTTATTTATTTTTCCATGAAAAGCTATCCTCTATACTCTACTATTTGTGACTCTCAAGGCTTATTCAAAAATCTTCGGGATAAAAAAAAAACAGACAACTCTCTCCAAGCATGTTATTAGTGCCCAATAATCTGAAACTTGAAACAAAACTATAAAATAAGTTCGGTTTTTTCTCCAACACTCAACATCCCATCACACAAACACGCGTGCGTGCACGCCCGCACACACACACTCTGCTTGCCTCTCCCAGCCACGTTGGTACATTTCCTGGCAGCCTGGAGTGTGCCACAGCGACAGAGTCTGCCCACCTACTTCCTGAGCAGCGACCCTCCCCTCACCCTGGTGCCCCAAGGTCACCTCTTGCCCTGTCACTTCATTTTTTGAATTCATTCAAATGGAAGTGTTAATGGACGATAATGGGAAATAACCATAACAACCTTCCACATATGTGTGCAAAATAATATACTTTTCAAAGCAATGGACAGTTTTCAGAGATTTTACATTAGTTATTTCACCTGATAATGTTTTTTATACTGGCCCACCGGCTATGGAGGGCTGAAATTTTCTTCTCCGTTTCATGGATGAGGACATTGAGGGTCTTTGAGTTTAACTGTTTGGCCCAGCTACAGAGCTAGAAAGATGGGGAGCTGGCACTCGATCAGAGAGCTCTGGAACCTGGTTCCCACACTGGCTGGACAGTTGCTCGTTCAGCCTGTGTGTCTCCTCTTTGAAGAGAACAGCTGGAATAGGCAATGTCTTAATTATTTCTCAAGGCAAAGATGTGCTGGAACCATCGCTGTCCTTCTTCATAGTGCAGACTCTTGAGATGTACCACCCCGGACTTACTAAATCTGAATATCTGAGCCTGGGCCAGAAACCTGTAATCTAATGTCTCAATTCCTAGGACAACTCATAGGCACACTAGTATTTCCTTGAGTCAAGGAATTGGATTTCGAACAGGGAATTTCAGACTTTGGAGAAAGAAAGATCAAAGAACAATTTGAGAAATAGAAACTCTTCTGTTGAATGCCATTAATATTCTCTGAGCACATGCTCATTGTGTGGTGGTCTGCACACCCCAGAATGACCAGACTGTGCCTCAGTATTGTTTCAAACGCTTAACCCCACCTCAAGGCTGCTCTACTCCGGCAAGAAGCACCCAGGATAGTTTGAAGAGAGGGGCCTGTCTTTGGCTTTCCTCTTTCATCTCCCATCAGTCTCCATGTTCTGCTTGATGTTGTTAAATGCAAAAAAGGAAAAGAAAACGTAAAAGAGTATTAGGCAACCCCAAATCAGGCTCTCTGCTGAGCAGGGAGCCTGTTTCCTCCTCTCTCTGCCTGCCTCTCTGCCTACTTGTGATCTCTGTCTGTCAAATAAATAAAATCTTAAAAAAAAAAAAAGAGAGTATTAGGCAAACACCCTCTTCCTTCCTCTCAAGAACATTCTTCTCCACTGTTTTGCAAGAATAATACATTATTATCAGGGACCGAATCCCCACTGTGGCTACATTCATGTAAAATTCAAAAACATCTGGATAATTGATTGACTTTTTCTCTTTTTACTTGAATGTGCAGCATTGTGTACAACTAGCCTGTGTGTTCTCCCATGGGAACTACTGAGGATGTAAATCCATCCCTCAGCTCTTTAATTAAAGCTACGACAACATCAAGAGGGTCTCACCCTTGTAAACACAAGCAGCCTTTCCAGGAAATAGCTCTGCCTCTTGTGTTAACAGATGTCATGGGGCAGTTGGGTGGGAGAGTGTTGTTTTAAAATTCTCAATCTGCCTCACAAGAGTTTTTTTCTTAGATGGTTCCTGGATAGCATCACATGCTTTTCTCCTTTCAACTCTCACATCACTTCATGTAGTTTTTCTGCTCTGTCTCACTGCTGTGGTTTGAGTGTTTGTGTTCCCTCAAAATTCCTGTGTTGAAACCCCCAAGGCAATGGTGTTAGGAGCTATGACCTTTGAGGCATAACTAGGTCATGAGAGCTTTGAGGATTACGAACGGGATTCACACCCTTGTAAAAGAGACCTGAGAGAGAGCCCTTGCACTTTCCACCATGTGAGGACACAGCAAGAAATTGGCCATCTGCAGTCCAGAAGAGGGCATTCGCCAGAACCTGCCTATGCTGGCACCTTGATCTTGGACTTGCATCCCACGGACCTGTGAGCAATAAGTTTCTGTTGTTTGAATTTCCCGGTCTGTGGTGTTTTGTTATAGCAGCCAGAAAGGACTGAGACACCCACCTTGAGCACTTGTCAGGTGAACCAGAAGTAATACAAAGGCCAACTCCTTAGACATGTGACAGTCGTCATCTGCCATCCGATTTCCCTGGGTTGGGACACATTCTCATTATTTGCTGCCTCATACTGACATAGTGAACAGCTTTGCAGTTATATAATATTAGATGTATCTTCCTGACTTTAAATAACTGGATGAAAAGTAGAAAATATTTTCAGAAAACCAGGATGCTTAGCGTCATGGTGACAAGTTTCCAGATACTTGACAGATTTATTCCTTTATCCAGATCTTTTCTGGGTTATTGGTTTCAATATCTCCTTGCATGCTGCTTTGTCAACAGTAAGCAGCCTTCTGGGTGAGCAGTCTTCTGTTCCAAGGAAGGGGAGCAAGTTCCTGAAAGGAAGTGCTGAGCACCTTCACCTCGGGGGAAAATCGAGTCAGTACAGAGGAAACCTAAGAGAACACTTCCAGGAGCAGGCAGGTGAGAAGACTGAATGTACGGGAGGTTGGGGTCAAAGATTTTGGACTCTTGAAGATAAGCAATTCTGAGTTCAGCCATGGTGGAGCAACCAGTCCTAATAGTGGCCGATGAGCAACTCGAGAGAATAGAGATAAAGGTCATTGGAACTGATTCACTTAAAGAACTGAAGGCAGAGATACCTCCATATGGATGCCAAGTCCCAGGGATGATCCCAGCATAACCACCTGTGCTCATCAAGAACAGCCATAGATCATCCACAGAATATCAGATGTTAAAAGTGAAAGGCAGTAAATAGAGCAGTATGACAAGATTGGCCTTCCAAAGAGATGCCATCCCCAGACGTCCAGAAATTGGATCCTAGACCTGACCACCACTAATTTGCTGTTGACCCTAGGCAAGTCATTTAACATCTTTGAGACCTGGTTTCACTCTATGTAAGAGAAGAGGGCTAGATTGGATGATCTCTATGGCTTCCTCTAGCTCCGATGTTCAGTCCCATCTGGTTCAGGAAGGAGGGAGCTGAGGGAAGCACAGAGGCCCTAGATGATGGGTTATTGCTGCCAAAATCACCCTTTCCCCTCCCTCCTCCTGTTCTCTCATTGACATGCCCTTTATTATCTTGTTGTTGTTGATGTAGAGTTTTTTTCCCACAGAGCTCTGTGGGATAGGACAGCAGAGCACACACAGAGCAGATAGGAAAGGGGAGCAGGAGTGGGAAAGGGGAGGAAGGGCTTCTCCAGGATTCCCCAAGCCCCTGCTCCCCGGAGCCACAGGCCGAGGAGGCGTGTCTTCCAGGCTGGGAATCTGACAAGGTGGAAGATCTCTCAACATCCTCCAGCCCCTCCGAACTCAGCAGCCCTTTCCTGGGTACTCCTGGTTCCAGCATCAGATCACCAGTCATTGTTCTCCACCATGTCCTGCTTTCTTTCCAAACTTCTTTGTGGATCTGCCTCATTTCTGTAAAGGCCAAGGAGCTGAATTTGGTAGGATCTATAAAGCACAGTGTACTTCTGGTAACAGTTTTTGCTAAGTAACAAAACATGCCAAAATTTAGTGATTTAAAGCAACAACCATTTTAGTTGCTCCAATTCTGGTGGTCAACTGGGTGGTTATTCTGGTCTGGGATGCTTTGTCTGTGGCTAAAGAGTCTAGAATAGAGCTGTCCAATAGAAATATAATACAAATCATGTCTGCAATTTGAAATTTTCTAGCAGCCACATTTTAAAAACCTAAAGGAAACAAGTAAAGTTAATTTTAATAATATATTTTAAGTTAACCCAATGTCCAGAGTATTATTATTTCAGTGTGAATTAACATAAAAATTATTAGGAAATATTTCACATTCTTTTCATCATACGAGTCTTGAAAATCTCTATTTTACACTCAAAATAATTTCAATTCATACTACACACATTTCAAGTGCTTACCAGCCACCGTTTAAGAAACTGAAGGTCAAGAATGACCTCTCACTCACATGTCTGAGGTGTTAGGTGTGATGGTTGGAATGGCTAGAATGTCTGCTTCACATAGTATCTCATCCACCAGGAGAGCAGCCCAGATTTGTCTATGTGATAGAGGAAGAGTTCCTATCGGCAATAGAACCTCAGTGCACAAGTGATTTTCAAATCTCCATCTGTTCCATGTTTGCTGAAGTTCCATGGCCAGAGCAAGACCCATGACCTAACCAGGCATCAGTGTGGGAGGAGTCTGTCTGAGGATATGGTTACCAGGAGGCAACTAAAGAGGAGGCCATTTCCCCCAGACCCCCAGGTTGGAGGGAAAGCTCCCACCACTGCCACCAGCCTCTTCCTTCCTCCTTCTTAGAAAATTTCAACACAGAGGAAAGCACAAAAAAAGAAAATTAAAATAATCTGTAACTGTACCTCCCACAAATAACACAGATAATACCATCTCCCACAAATAACCACAGATAATCCTATTTCCCACAATTAACATAGATAATCCTATCTCCCACAGATACTGTTACCTTTCCATTATTTTTTCAATGCATTCATATACAGTCATTTTATAAATTGGCAAGCAAATCATAAAATACTAACCGTATCATTCAACAAAACACTTTCAACATTTTCTCACAGTGTTAAATATTCTTCTAGGATGTAAATTTTAATGGTTTCATAACATTCTATTATATGGATATACCACAGCTTATATAAACAATCCCTTATTTCTAAAGGATTATATTGTTTCCTATTTTTCATACTTATAAATAATAAGGAAATTAATCATCTTAGTCCACACATTTTCCATTCATTCAAACCCATTTGTGAGGAATAGATTCTTAGAAATAGAATTCTAAGTCAGAAAATATTGCACATTTCCAAGTAACTGATTCACTGATTGATTCAACAAATAATTATTAAGCATGTATAATTCCAGACACTCTTAAGGGTGCTGGGGACATGGCAGTATGAAAAACAGACAGAGACCCCTACTGTCATGAAGAAGGTTACATTACACTGGAGTGAGCCTTCAATAAGGAAAGAAGTGTATTACCTAGTACGTTAGAAAGTACTAAATACTACGGAGAAAAGTAGATTGGAGATAGACGATAGGGAATGCCAGGATGAGGACAGGGCTACTAATGTAAGTAAGGTAGTCACTCATGCAGGCTTTGCTCAGAATATATTTTTCAGTTTCTTTCTTTAGGATATACAAGATGGCGGGAGGACAGGACACTGGGAAAAATTACAAACCAGGTGATCCCGAAGGTCAGAATATCTTCATCATAGGACTGGTCCAGGCTATTCTTCATCTGTAAGCTACTGTAGGATTACAACTAGACCCCAGGTAGTCAAGCTAGGGTTCCATGGGGGAGGAGTCCCTTCCTGCTGGCCCTGTGGAGATACAGACTCAGTGGTACCCACATAACCCTTGGGAACAAATACAGTGAAGGAGATACTACGGGGCAGTGGGATCTTTGAGCCCTTGTCTTACCTCTTTGGTCAAAGTTTCTTGTGATTGCCAGAAACCTCCCAGAGGCTACAATCAGTGCCCTTTTTTTCTCAGAAAGCTCAAACCACAAATACAAATCCTCTTCCACCATTATAAAAAGGCTTGCAAATATTGAACCTTGAGGATATGTGTTTGATGAATGCATGGCAAATTAAATAGTTGAGTGAATTTTTTGAGTTAAGAAAAAGAAACAGCTTTATCTGAAGAGGATGAGGAGAACTTCACTAGTTACACAGCACACCTGTGGTATTAGGGAGGCTGAGTGAGATCAGAAAGGTGATAGTAGTCTCATGAAAAAAGAACATTAGCCTGGTTGTTATTCCACCACTGCTGACTACACTCAAGTCCTCAGATGCAGTATTGATCTCGAGAATTGCCATATTTTTATCTAGACATGGATAACACAAAATAGTATACATCTGTACCATTGAGGCCTGAGTCCCAGAGGCATCTAGAAAGATCTCCCATAAACGATCCTTTGTCACTACTCACAAAAGCATTCATTTGTTCAACCAGCAAACGTTTATGATGTGCATGTTACATGCCAGGTATTTGTTCTAGGTGTGGAGAACAACTGTTCTGGGTGTCAGATAAGCCAGAAAATCTAGATCAACATTCTTTGGGGGGAGGTAAATACGCAAGCATCTGAATGCAACCAGATAGCAATAAGTACTATAGAAATGAAGAAAGGGTGATGCAACAGAAAATGACTCAGGGGTTTTTCAAGTTGGGTGTTCAGGAAAGTCCTCTTTGAAGAAGTGACATTGAAGTGGAGATCTGAATGACAAGCAGGCACCAGACCTGTGAAAATCAAAGGCCACAGGGAGGCCCGAATGCCCTGAGGCATGCTTATGAAACAGAGAGGATATGCCAGAGCAGCTGGAGCATAGTAGGTGACAGGAAAATGGTGTGAGATAAGGGTCAGGTAAGAAAGCCTTGTAGGAGTTTGGGTTTTAATTGAAAAGCCATTGAAGAGCTTTGAGTAAGACACTGCACACCATGGAGTGCCTGGGTAGCTCAGTCAGTTGAGCATCTGATTCTTGATTTTGGCTCAGGTCCCGATCTCAGAGTGGGATAGAGCTCCATGTCAGGCTCCATACTCTGGAGACTGCTTAAGATTTTCCTTTTCTCTCTCTCTCCCCTTACCCCTCCCATGAGCTCCCCCACCACTGGCACTGGATTACACTCTTTGTTTCTTTTAAAAAAAAAAAAAGACACTGTGCATCTTATTTGTGTATGAAAAATGGAGAAAGAGGTTGAAAGCAAGAGTGAAAACAGAAAGACCAGCAAAACAATAAAACTACTGCTATAACCTTGGTGAGAGACAGAAGGATTAAGGCAGTAGCAGTAGAGAAGAAAGGAGCAGACTGATTTTGTTACACTTTTCAGTAGGTTTCTGATGGACAAGATGTTGGCCTTAACTAGTGGGTGAACACTGAGACCATTTACAGAAATGAGAAGACTATGGGAACAGCAGATTTTGAGGTAAAACTCAAAACATCTGTTTTGTTCCAGTCAGGTTGGAGAGGCCTACTACGCGTCCAATGGTGATGTTGTGTAGGCAGTTGGAAATGGGCCCAGAATTTCAGGTAGAGATCAGGTTTGCAAGTCACAAATATAAATTGGCAGGACATGGATGTGGCTCAGTGTAATCTTTCATTAAACTCCTCTCACTGACATGTCCAATGATAAGATGAATTTTTGGTCATACAGAGAGTGAGGAACACTAACTCAGCCTTATCAAACCGAATCTTCTGTCACTCAGCAAGTCACTTCTTCATCTGTGAAATGGAGTTACCAGGAAAGGTTGTTTTAAGACCAAAGAAGCCAACATTTTTAAAAGCACATAGTAGGGTCTCCAGCACAACGTCAGCCTCTTTTGACCGAGTGGCTGTCTGCTCTATTCAGTCTGAAACGCCTGCTGGAAAAATCCAAGAAAAAATATAGGGACCACCCTCAGAAGGCGCCTGCCCCATGCCTCACAGGCCCTTTTGTTGACAGCTTTGGTGAAGGCAGAATTGACACTGTGCAGAGCCCTCGCTTGAATCCTAAATCAGCTGCTTCTGGGGGAAAAAAAAAAAAAAAGCAGTGATGAATTTCTTGACAGCCATGCTATCTGCCAGCTGATAACGTATTTTTCACAGATTATTAGACTTGAGCCAAAGAAGCAACAGTAAAAACACATTCTACAAATATTATTATTGTTTCTGAGTGGAGATTTGTTTAGTTTTCTCTCTCTCTCTCTCTCTCTTACTCTTTTTTTTCTGTAAGAGAGTGCCTGCATGGAGCCTATTTTGGGGGCTGACTTGAGTTGTTTTCCTGGCTGCGCTCCAGGGAGCTTCATAGCAAGGGTTGCTCAAGCTGCAGATAGTGGTTTTGTGGGCTATTTGTTGCTGCTTTTAAGTGCCCAAAAGACTTCTCATTCCCACGTCTTCCTACTTCAAAAAGGAGGTGCAGGACTCCTGACCACTAACGACGAGTGTAGATCCTTTGAAATCAAGCGGTTGGGGAGGCATGGGGGATGGGCTACTCTTAGTCCATGGTCATCTGCTCCCTTCTCATGACAGTGGCAATTCTGCACTGGACCTGCTCCAGGATCCTGGTGGGAAAATCTGTAGACAAACTACCACAGCAAACAGCACTCTTGGGGAATGTTCTTGTGGTGTTTCTGTCATAAAGGGGCCATTTGCGCTCTAGAGGTTTCCACGGAGGACACCAGCCCAGCATAGTGTGTCACGAAGAGGACACAGGGCACGGGCCTGCTGTGAACTCCTCAGACCCTCCATGCAGGAGGTGGGGGCAGGTCTGCCGCCAGAAGGCCAGGGCCATGGTGGGTCCGGACGGCCTGCAAAGATGTGCTTTGACCAGCTCAATGAGTACTTATTTCTGGGTGAATAAATTAAGCCTTTACCTGGAGGCTTCTCCTGGAAGCACTGGTACCAGCCCGAACTCTGAATTTGCTGGGACGTGCTGGGAATGTTATAACCTCCCCAGAGCTTCTGCCTGAATAGAGAACTCTTTCCCCTGAACTCTTTAGAAATGGGTCAGGTTAGGCCAGAAGGTGAGTGTCTCCTGCTGGCAGCAAGTGGGGTAATGAGGAATAGGCAGGAATTCAGGAGCATAACCAAAGCCAAGAGTTCTGTGAGCTTCACCCTGGTAAAGCATGCCGGTCTCATGTTCCCCTGCTTTCACCAGCGTTTTTGTCAAGAACACAGAACTACTGCTCCAGTAATCCCATGAATGACAGAGGTCCTGACCCATTCACACACAGGAAGGGAAGAAATTCCTCACCTTACATTTCCACACTATGTGTTCCCTGGGTGAGTTTCCCTGACATTCCACAGGGAATGTCTGTCAGGCACCAGGGTAAAATGGAAAGGGGGAGATCTCCAGGCGGGGTCTGGATCTGACTCTGGGTTTCTCTGAGCAAACTTCAGTTATTCAACAGACAGAGATTGAGCTTCTTGCAAGTGCCAGAGATTTCCTTGAGGCAGCAGTCCAGAGGCAATCTGCCCTCTGGGTTCATGAGTTAATGGAGCACACAGGTAAGGACATCTCCCTGAACCTCAGTTTTCCTGTTGATGAGGTGTGGGTAACAGAAGCAACATGGAAACGTGTAAATGCCCAGCAGCGTATGAGTGCATCACAAGCTTGGGGTGTAAGCTTGAGAAATCTATATAGCAGAGCAAACAGAGGATCTGGAACCATAATTTGTCAGTATGGATGAATAAGTGAAATAAAACCACACTGGAGAAGGATACATTACTATGATTATTCATATAAAGTTTTAAAGTGTGGAAAATGATAACAGATTGTGGACACATCTTTTCATAATAAAGACAATAATTTATGCATGGGAATGATATGTCAAATTTGGAAGAGGGTCTCAGGACTTCTGTGTTCATGGGACATAAATGAACTCTTGAAAGTATAGAACATAATAGCAGAAGTTAAAAATTCAGCGGAAATCTCAGAACAAAGTTGAAGACAACTTTCAGAAAATATAGCAAAAATCTAGAAATAAAGACTGGAAGTGGGAATACACAAACTTGGAAGATTCATTAGGAGGTCCAGTAACTGAGTAATAGAAGTTCAAGAAAAAAAATCCAGAGAAAACCAAGGAAAGGAAATTATTAATAAAATAAAAATTTCTAAAATTTTAATTTATAAGGCTGTGGGTCATTAGGAGCCATTATCTAACCCAATGATTAAAAATAGACCCACATCATGGCATATCCCTGGAAAATGTCAGAATATTGGTGTATTTGTCAGGGTAAAAAGTGCTGGCTTCTGCAACAGGCAATGAAAAATCTTAGCCATTTAACAAAACCAAAGTTTGTCACTTATGCAAAGCTTATATAGTTTAGGTGGTCCAGCTCTACCTTGTAAATGTGTCACCTGGCTCATGAGTCCCCTGAGGTAAGTAGTTGTGGGAGGAGGAAATAAGGTTGGAGAAGGCACACTGGCTTGGACCTTCTTAGATTGGAGGTGACATGTGTCACTTCTTCTCTCACACCACTGGCCAGAACTAGTCACATGGCCCTAATCCAACTGTAGGGGAGTCTGGGAAGCTAGGGAAGCACAGGTAATACTTAATATTCTGCATGCCAATAATTGGAAGCAAAAGGAAAATCTTTGTAATTGGTTAATGACACAAGATCAAGAAGCAAAATGGCTTTACATCTCTCAGTAAAAATACTGGAAATCAGAAGACAGTGGAGTAATACTTTCAGACATTTCAAAGTGATTTATAACTTAGAATTCGATACCTAGCCAAACTAGGCTAACCAGGCTTCTTCAAGACAATGTAATTGACAGACTATCTGAAGTATCTGAATATACTGAGAGAAAAAACTGAAAAGTTGGCAATGAATTTGTTGCATTTGTCATAGGTACTTAGGAAATTAAGAAAATGGGAAAAAAGATAATTATTAAATCCAGAGAAAGCAAAAAGTTGTGCAGGGAAGGAATTTAATTATAGCTTACTACACAGCTCAGCTGTGAATTGTGGGATAGTTATCATGCATCCTGAATATTGATCTAATCAAAATTGTGCTCTAAATATACTAGAAAGGGCTGGAAGAATGCACGTGGAGGGTGGAGTGGGATGGAAGAAAGACAGCCAAACTTTATCTTTTATCGTGGAAGTTAACTGATAATTCCTAAAACTGAAAAAAGGTAGCGAGCATGTTATTAAGAGGTAGGAAGTCAATACCAAGAGAACCAGACAGAGGAACCAACAAGTGGCTGCGTATTTGTATTTATCAATACAAATCAGTAAGTCAAGCCTTTTATCTGCCTTTCCTCAAAAATCTAATGGCATGTTCCATACCCATATAGATATGCCTACGGTAATCTACTGTTTGGGTTCTCCATCCTACTGTAGAATTGACTGATTATAGGGCTTAAAAATTAATTATTTTTACAAGTTCAATGTAGCAGTAAATTCTTTTTAATTCTTAAATTCTTTTACTTCTATATATTTCTGGCAGACCAAAAGTATAAATAATATAACAAATGCCATGAACCTACTAGCTCATTGGAAAGATAAAACATTTCAGGCTCTATGAAAACTCCTGAGGATACCTTCTGGCAAACTCCAGAGTGTGACTTTTCCTTTCCAGAGATAATTTTTCTAAATTTGACATATCATTCCCATGCATAAATCCTTGCCTTTATTATGAAATAATAAAGTCTGTCAAGACTAGAAGAGGTAGCTATTTTATCTAATGCACAGAAACCAACACAGAGAGTCAGGAAAGGTGAAGAATTAGGGGACTGTATTACAGACAAAAGAAAAAGGTAGGGGTGCCTTGGTGGCTCACTCATTAAGCATCTGCCTTCAGCTCAGGTCATGATCTCAGGGTCCCGGGATAGAGCCCTATATCAGGCTCCCTGCTCAGCAGGAAGCCTGCTTCTCCCTCTCCCACTCCTCCTACTTGTGTTCCCTCTCTCCCTATCTCTCTTTCTGTCAAATAAATAAATAAAAGCTTTAAA